>NC_063004.1:3339396-3624129 GCF_017499595.1 Psilocybe cubensis
TGTATCCCATATTGGGTCGGTCTTCCCTTTAGGTCTGTCCTTTATTTGTTGTTTTGGTGGTCGTTTTTCGCGACGTACGCCATTGTTTTCCTGTTTCACAGTTGGTTTTTTTGTAGTTGTTCTAATATCGTTTTTAGGTTTAATTTTTCTTATCATGTCTTCGTCGTCGTCGTCTATACCGCGCAGAATGCGCGGGTCGTTGTTTCTCAACTTTTCTCCGACGTGCTGCTCCTCTTCCTCTGTCACATCCTCTACGGTCGCTTTCCTACCATTGAGTCACTCCTGAGTGGCTTTATTGGTGACCCTTTGGCGGCGAAGCCTTGAGTCAGAGTCGGGGTGTGGCACTATCACTGCTGGGATCCTGGTGCCGTTTACCCGCACCTCCCTTTTCTCAAAGTCGAGTACCACCTTATTTTGGTACATGAACGGTGTTCCTACAACCATGTCGTATCGATCGAAGTTGGCAACATCAAGGTATGTCTTTGTGGTTGTACTTCCCACCGTTACAGTGACGTCGGCCCCGTATTTGATCATCGACCTGCTACCTGTCGTTCCCAACTGCAGTATATGAGGATCTAGCAGCGTGTCAACAGAGATGTTCGCGATCTGCGCGAACGTTGGGGTGATGCCTGACGTGGTGCTGCCCGAGTCCCAAAGTGTCCAGGCATCTACACCGCCCACATTTGTGTAGGTTGCCAGGCAGATTTTGTGTTCTGCCTTGACCTGCGGGCGCACGCGACTCTTAGATGTGAGTTTCATTCTCACTTTACGCATCCTCGCCCCATCGTAGTTCTTAGCGCTTCGTTCAGGAATTTCTGTCATTGCAGCGTTATATTGAGCGAATTCTCCTTCATCATCCGGGTCCGGAACGGAGTGTAGGTCTGGGACACTCTCGTCCGTTGTTTCCAGGCCGATATCACTATCCTTCATCATTGTGTCAGTATCCACTTGGGGTATCTGGGCGGCATCATGGTGCGTATCCTCGTCCAACCCTATGATCCTCATAGCGTACATATTATCCTCGTTGTCTGATGCGTATTCCTCATACCAGTCAGAGTTCATGACCTCAACCTCGGTATATGCGTCTTCATTACCACTATTCTGTTCGTCGGTGGGTTCCTGCTCAGGTGGGTCGTCGTCCCTGTCTGATTCCCTTTCGTCATCTTCAGGTACCGCGGTGTGCGCCGCGCGAAGATGTACTCGGTTCTCCTTGGGTAGCGGACATTCACGCGCTAAGTGTCCCTCTTTCTTGCAGTTATAGCATCGCATTCCTTGTGTGGCCCTCGGTGGGGATGCTTGCTTGATTTCGTTTCTCCTCTCACCACCTTTGTCACCTTTGTCTGGTTGTGGTGAGTCCTTACTGTTTACCTTTATTCCATCATTTAGTTTGGTCTTTGGGTCATCGCTCAGGGCGGACCTGAGCACCATAATCCTGTTCCCGGCTCTTACACGTATCGCACCTCGTCGGTTGTTCGTGTTGGCGTTGGGTTGGTATGTGTCCTGATTTGGGGTGGTCCTCTTCTTGTAGTAGTCTAGCGTTTTGACTCTTGTCTCGTATTGTATGCCGAAGGCTACAAAGTCAGTTATAGAATTCATTTCGGGTGACAGTCCTCGGTCTTTAAGTAAGTGTGTCCTCATCTCATCTGGGATGCCATCTAGGAATTTTTCCAAAATGGTATATTCGTCAGGCCACTCGTACATATTCTGTGCGCACTCTAATAGGGTGTCATAGTATCCTTGTACTCCTTTAGATGGTACATATTTGGCGCGTCTGAACCCTTCCCTCGCGTCTTGCATCGACGTAGGATGTACGAATCTATCGTATAACGCTAGGACGACTCCTTTGAAGTCCCATGCCTTCCGCGTTCGGTTCACACTTGTTACGTGTCGCGAGAAGAACTGTAGTGCCTCACCATCGAGGTATTCCATGAGTAATGTCGTGCGTACGGCGTCCAATGCGGGTCCTCCAAGTTGCCTCACGGCGAATCTGTAGCAAAGACTCGCTAGCCAGTCTTCCAGTGCGGCAAATTTGGGCAATCCGCTATATTTGTTATCTGTTTCTAGCTTCAAGTTCAGCTTTGTTCCCTGGGGGAGTACCATCTGTGTGGACAGGTTCTCATCGATAAGCTTGATCAGCCTGTCCTGCATTAATTTTTTGTGTGCTAACCTCGCCTCAATAGCCCCATTGGCGTCGGCCTTGAGGTTGTCAGCCGCTGGTAGGGAGAAACCCCGTGTGTATCGTCCCCCTTCCTGTGGTGCGGGCGATAATTGTGGTGTCTGATGGTTGTCCGATGTACTTCCCTTAGGTGGTAATTGTCCATGCATTTGAATTTGCTCACCGCCTAGTGCCTCCTTGGCAATGTGGCCATCAAAAATTACGCCTTGGTCGTCGATATTGGACTTCCCATTCTCGGTAATTTCTGCGTTCCTTATTCGTTGGAATGCTACTCGGTCGACCCACGTCTTTGCCCGCCCTATGCGCTTGTTTCGTAGCGTCACGTTGGCCCGGTTTACGAGCGGGTTGGGTGAGCTGCTTTGTGGTGTCCTGTTCCCAGACGTTCCGTATCCTGAGTTCAGTACTGAGCCGTTGTCACCGAGTACTTGACTCATTGGGGTGAGTCCTCGTACGGACTCTTTTTCCAGCCTAACCCGTTGGTATTTCTTGGATATATTAGTGGCTGCTCGTAGTACCAATGCCACGTACTCGTGATGTGTTCGATTGATATGCTGTGTCGGTACGCCTGCATGTTCCATGGCGTCCTCAACCACCTCAACCGCTTTGGCTTTTATCTCCTCTCGTCTTGCCGGTGTGTTAACGTTGTGGAGTTCCCACACGGGCCCGAGTCGGATGTCGATGTCGACTATCTCTCCTACATCGTCTTCTCCATTCCCCTGGTCCTCTTCTTCAACCTCATCCTCCTCACCTTCACCTTCATAACCTTCTACTCCAGTGTTGTCTGCTTGGTATCCTCCCAGTTGGTGGTAGTCTGGCTGACCCCCATGGTTCTGGGTGGTGCTCAGGTGTCCCGGTGGTGCTGGTGAGTTTTGTTGGTTCGACATTCCGTGGTGGTCTCGGTGTGGCGAGTGTTTGAAAATTTTTCTTCCTCCGGTATCGGTTGGTTGCACGAGTTCTGGTCTTGATCCAATCGTCGGGCTGGTTTAAAAAAGTGTAAAGCTTCTGCTTTACGAAGAGACCTCAAGTTTCACACAAGGTAAACCAGAACCAATCGTATTGGTAGTTTACTTGTACAAAATAAAGATCTAAGTAACTAAGGATGAAAACTTCGCATAAAACAGCATCGTCCAGGCCGATGCTAAACATGTATAAACACTCGATAGGGGCGCCCGTTACAACAATCCTGTTGATAGGGCATTGTACTCTGCAAGGCCATCATGCGACTGTACTTTTGAGCAATCTGCTTGTTGGCATCCTTTTTGTTTGTCAATTTGTACAATGATTTTAGCAAACGATGGGCCACTTCGCTCTGCATGATTATATTAGACAGATTGGGTACGATACTATTCAAAACATACCAGTTGAGTTGAATAAGAATCAGTGGTTCCAAAATTTCGAATATGTCGGACATAATCCCCTAAAAAATGAAACTTTGGTGTGTTCAGATTGAATTTTATTGAACGTCGGCTCAAAGGTGCTTTGGCTGGTGCATTATTTTCCACAGTAGACGCCTGTTTCTGTGCTTGACGACGCTGTTTCTTGAGGAAGCTCAAAAGTTTCAAAATGAGTACAAGTTACATCTCGAAATTCACGCATTAATTTGCCAAATTCAAAAGTGAGCTCGTCAAGCAATTTTAAACTCCCTTCGGTATGTATTCGCATCTTGGCCAAACCGTGCCATTCGGCGGTACGGTACAAGAGCTTTGAAATTTGTCGATTATGTGGATCTGGAAACAGTCCTTCAAATATAGGAATAGCACACTATAGTAGGTATTAGCATGGAATGTAGGTGTGTAAAGCTTTAGATTCTTACTTGCAAAAGGTCTTCGAAATCGCGTGCTGCCAATTTTTTCATTTCCGAAGAATTTTCAGCAAAGTTACGTATAGTACCATTGCCAAAGGTTGAGACCTGTCGGTATCTGTTATATTTTGAATATTAATTATTAGTATTCAGGCATAGTTTGCACACGTACCGTCTGTCTAGCTCTGTTACAAGTTCATCGGAACCCCCTCTAGCAGCATATAGTAATCTAATCAGATGAGTAAATAAGCTTTTCCAGACCCCGATTTCAAACTCATGCAGCAAATCAACAGTTAGCATATCAGACGGGTTAAAATCAAGGCCCAAACGCGCAACAAAAGCATTCTGTGACAATCATCATTTTTGGTTTTTAATCATTAAGAAAATATACATACTTCTGTTGGAACACCAGAAAACGGCTTGAGGAGGCGATCGACAACTTCCGATTTTATTGAATGCCCAAGACGATAAATGGCATCACGGGCGAGTGCAACTTGCTCGACAATGTATCGACGAACTGTTCTATTATCAGTTCGGAGATTCTTGTCACGTTTCAATCCAAGCTGGTCTAGCTTGGACTTTGGCACAAGACAAGTTGGACAAGGGCATAGGCCCTTATCTCTAATCGTGACCAATAGAACCCTACAACCAAGGTCCAATCAGTAAAGAACATACAGCAGCAAATAAAACCACACTTTTCAGGATAATCAGCTGAATATGTGAATATACGCGGATAAAATCGTCTTTCAATGCCGTCATGGCATTTAATAACTATTCCATAAAGGTATGCATGCTTAAAGTCATCATCCAATATAATCTTCCAGACACCGTGGATTAACTCGCGTCGACAATGTGTGAGCAGTTGTTGGCTTTGTGATTTCCATTTGGGGTGATTTTCCGATGCAAAATCTTTAAACGAGTCTGGAAGCTGTCGGAAAAGTAAATATAAAATCACAAGTAAAGTTATAAAGCATACACACCGAAGGAATATATGCTAGATGATGCAATGCACCAGAGCCGGGCTGAGCACAAATATATTTAGACAAATTTCCTGCCATCACATATATGGGCCATCCTTTGGCATTCCCGAAATTGGTGTAGTGAGTTGCATCAGAGGCAATTTGAAGAGCAGCCACAACCTTTTCACGTTTACAATCGGGGTTGTCAGGAGGTAATGCACCACGACGCTGAATTGCTTCATTTTCGGCAAGAAATGCATCAGAATTATAGAGTTCGGAAAAGATACGTTCAGATTTGTTGGTACGGGGAGATTGATGCCAAAGCTCAAATGGAGCATAATGCATATGCTTGGCTAGAGGGCCCGTAAACATTTCAGTGATAAGAGAGGTGAAGGAGCGATGGAGGAGGCCTGGAACAAGATAAGGAAGAGGTGGACAGTGTGGGATTCCAGACGGCACCCAAATTCGTACACAGGTTTCTCGGAAATGAGCTCCAAGCCCCAATGTAGCAATTGCCTTGTCCATTCGAGCATGCTCTCGTCTAGCATCAAAACCAATCAGGTTCTGGGCATTGAAATTGGGTGCAAGTAAAACCGTATCAACGAGCTCATTGATCTGCCCAATAGACTTCGATGTTTGGCCGTTATTGGCCCATTGCAGTAGAAGACGTACGGTAGGCTGAAGATTGGAGATATATGATGTGATCCCATCCAGAATTGAGGACGATAGCTGCTTGAAGGTAGCTGGTTTGGATGCCAGGTCTTCCAGAGAAAGAAAAGAGTCGGGATCGTGATGTGGGCGTCGAGGGTAGTAGCGCCAAACACCAAACACATTGATTACGGATGTGAATCGGTCGAGAACATACAGAGTAACCCGACGTGTAGCAGACAGTGGTAATGGTGGTAAAGATGAAACAGGTTCAGGCAGAGTTTGATTATTCCTACGCGGATTTCTGTGTTGGCGTGATGGGCAGCCAGACTAGGAGGGCATAGAGATCTCGCTATGTGATAACGGGCTCGGATCGTGTATGGAGGGGGTTGGTGAAGCGGGACAGATATCATCCATGGCACTGGTTTCCTGTGCATAAAATGGGTTGGTGAACTGTATTCACAACAAAAGTCAGGCAAGTGCAAGTATGATAGAAAAAGCTCACATTATTTCTATGTTTTTCACTGCTGTGCCCGTTTGCCCGATTTCTCTTTATTTGGCGGGAAAGTGCCAGGGCCCTCTCGTTCATCTCAAGTACGTGCACACACTTTGCTGCATGCTTGGATATGCTAGTTTCTCGACTATACGTTGCTTTGCAAAGTGTAGCTGGGCATTTGTACATCAGTATTCTGTACTGGTTGCTCGCCTGAGGATGTCTAATGCTTGAATTATGAGCAAGAAGGCAGGGACGATGGTGAAAAATGTGTTAACGCGCAGTTGAGACGCGGGTCGCGCGTCACCGTCATGTGATCTAAGATGGCTGGCTGCTGCCCACCTTTGAACACTTTCTCTCTAGTACGACCCGCTCATCCAGCCTGCACTCCTGAGACACGACATCACTTCGACCACCAACGCCACAAAGAATCGCCTCTGCGCGGTACAGCGCCGCCATGCTGCCCGCATTTGGACTTTTCCAGCCAACGTCAAGAATCTCCACTATCCATCTGCGTCACTCGCGGTTGGCCACCACTATCCATCTGCGTCGCTTGCGGTTGGCCACCATCGCTCCAATTTGACGTTGTCGGAGTGCGTACGGATCAACTGGAAGGTGCATCGCATCGTCTTGCGCAGTGCGCAGTCACTGATATGATATGATAGCGAAACAAACATCTACTGGACGACGACAACGACGACTGGCCAGGCGGCGACAACTCTTCTTCTTCTCCAAACCCCCCTCCAACCCAAACACCAACCACACCTCCCCTCTCCCACCTGACTGGCTCGACCTCATCACCCCATCTCCGACGCCGCAACCTACCTCTCCACACACCTCCTCCTAACTTACCTCTTCACTATACTCGCCCTCATCCTCGCAGCATGTACCTACCGGTCGCTCCTTTAGTCGACATCGACATTGAAGACCAGCAATCGACTCAGCAAAATCAATTGGTGGCGCCTCATCGATCACAGGGAGCGGGTGGTGGTTGATCTGATGTTGGCTGGATAGGGTGGCAACACGATGAAAGACGGTAAGCAGCAGCCCAATAACTGTTAAAATTTACTGACCGACGAAGCGTTCTCCATCGAGTTCTGGCACTACCACGATGGGATTGATGCAATGACAGGGGTAGACTGCGATGGTAAGTTGCACCGCTCATCGACGGACAAATGCTAACGTCTGAAGGCGTCGTCAAAGTGGATATGATGCGCAGAACTGCGGAGGATACGAGGCGGTGGAGAGTGTTGACGCTGAGCAGGAGGGGTTGATGAGTATTGGGCAGGAGTAGTGATACAGGAGCAGGCTACAGGGATCAGTGGTGCGATGAGTAACGGTAAGCATCACAACGAGCTACTGACGCACCTTGGAAGTGCACTGCTGCTAACCCCGTTTCCATAGATGTTGAGTCAATGACGCGGCGACGCCAACGCTCGCTCGTCGCTGCGCAGAGAGGCAAGTCGGGCCCTACACGCCCACTACTCATTGGCACTGTCTGTAGCGCATGGCGATGTGTCGCGCAGAGCACCTACGCGAGGTCCGGCTGACGTGCATCTGCCGTGGGCCCAGCTACACTGTCATAATGGAGAGTGCAAGACTTCTCCACCGCCTTAAGATCCACAGGGCGAATCTGTTTGGGTACAATAAGGCCGGTTCGACGAGCGTGTTCAGTGGGCTGAGGAGCACTTTGAGCAAATGCGGGAGGCGGCAAAGAACCCGCTCGATGTACGTATTTTTTTTCTTCTCAACCCGCATTTTTTTCTCATTTTTTTGTTGATAATTAGGGTACGAGATGGTGGCAAAAGGCAGACGACCCATGGCAATTACGCAGTCCACCACGGAAACCCCACCGCACCCGTACGGCTCGCACCTTGTCATAATGACAAACATGGGCAACGTACCTGCAGCTCGACCGCATATCGACTACGACCTGACGACAATGCCAGACATCGACTTGCTGTCGCACAAATCAAACTGGGAGATATCAAAGAAGGAAAGATATGTATTCCTCATAGGTCCAATTTCCCATAGACTAAGACATCAAACAGCACGCACAAATTAATGGCCGCAACGTTGAGCGCTTTGATGAGCTGCCCAACGTGTCTAGAAGGATGTACACTAGCTACAGAGTTCTATTGTGCTTGTGCCGTGACCTTTGCTGCTGGCTCATCCACCACCTCACAACTGCCACTGCCCTCGTTATTGATCTCGTTAAGTTGAGTGTTTGGTTTGTCGTGTCCGATGTCTGAATTAATTTGTGTACAGATTATCGTTGAGGCCTCAACTGCCCTGGCCGCCATTTTTCGCTGCGCCCGCTGTGTGATAAAATTTTGCCATTTGGCCTCCCGCTCAGCAGCAGCAGCGCGTTCTTTTGCCCTTTCCTCTGCAGTCTGCAGAGTATGCTTTAGCGGCAATAACAAAATTCTGCAGATCAAAGGCACGTACCTTTTTTATCTTGACTACTTTTGGTTCATACTGACACCAGCATTCATCTGATTCCGATTCACATTCAGAATGGCTGCATTCAACCTCAGATTCTTTGGAGGAGCTGTCCGTGTCGACCCGAGCTGGTTGTGGTGCTGGCTTTTCCGGAGTATCAGCAATAAATGCTAATGGTATTCCGACCATTGTAGGTGGTGCTTCGTTGGTATTTTCTAGCATAGTAGCTGAAGAGTTAATAGCTGTAGCCTGTTGTAGAACTACAAAAGCAGTAGGTTTGAGTTAAAAGAACATTTCAGCCGCCGTTCTTTAAATTTCTGTTGAAAAAGGCATATAATTACATTATAAGGTGCATATCATGTGCTAGTGTGACGGTCACTGTTTGTTTCGTGTTTTCCAGGCTGTCATTCTCTTGTTCTCAACCACACACTTTCCAACTAGCATTCTTCGCATTTGTCAATGCTGGCTCAGGAATATTCTAGCCAGGACATACACTGATCAGTGTTGGCAATGCAGGGCATCCACGTTCCTCAAAATGTAGCCATTTGTACCCCTTTTCATCCGCTCGTTTTTTGATTTTGCCTCATTTTTCTGCCGTGCATGCTTTTTTCCCTCTAATAAGGCCAAGGTATGCAATACGTTTCTATATGTCTTCTTACTCGTACCAACCTGGTAGTGCATTTCATCCAGGTGCACAAGGATCTTCGTCCCATGGCCATGTCACTGGCACACCAGAGCAATCTAATGTGGTGACTCAGCATGGCCATAATGCACCTACCTATCCAGTAGGATTTAACGGTGGGCCTCCGTATACACAGAATGAGCGCAATCATGCACTGGGCGGAGGTATGTTTGAAGTCACATTTCTTATATATCTTGATTTACTACTTAGATTTAGGTATGCCAACTTCGGATAACTCATTCTATCCAAGTCATTCCCAGCCTCAGATGCCAGCACCCACAACCGCTTCAACACCTGGCTATCAGGCACGATATGGCCATCACCTCGAACCCAATGCGTCATCTTTATCCATGTCATCCGACACCACTTCTCAGAATGAAATCTCAGCCCCCGACACTTCAACACTTCAAACACAGCTGGCCTTTTATAAGCGTCGGATTGAAGAGTATGAAATGGGCGATGAAGAGCGGTCCCGGAAGTCCAAAAAGGCAAAGACAAGGCAAGTTTGTTGATAACCAAACTTTCTGTTGCGGTCACATTCATCATTATAACTTTTAGGGAAAAGCCCCCCGAGCGATGCTTTCGAAAGGCTGTCAGCCTTTATGTGAGCGCACAAGAACTGTATCGAGACTGGAACGATGATTATTTAGAAAGGAATGGTATGGCTTCGGCAAAGTTTAGGGATGTTGACACCAAACGAAAGTATGTTTCTTTTTTGTTTATATTGTTAATACTTATATTCTCTTTTGAGTCTAGCTTCGATCGTAATGTTTCTAGCTTCAATAAGCTCTTAGAATACATTCCAAGGCTTCAAATGATGATAGACGGAGATGCCAGCAGCCAAGAGATAAGGGAATATCTACACAAGGTATGTGATTATTTGATGAAATGTGAATGACTAAATGTCATTTTTCTACAGATTGATCAGGGTGGAAATGCAGCCCGCTCAGACGATTGCAACCACATTAAGGAATTCTTTAGAGACTTCCTCAATGCCGAGCACCGCCCTGAGGTTTTGTTTACAAAAGAACGGACTGGACGTGGTGTGCAGAATGACATAACCGGTAAATATCTTTGTCCGATTCATTACAACTGGGATGACCCCAGGTAAGTTGCTTATTTTTTTCTTGTACTCTATCTAAGATTATCGATTAGTGTTTGCACACGTATCCGTGCGGGTAATATTATGGATCCGAAATTCCCGATTTTTGTCAATTATTATCTTTGGTTTTTGTATCCTGATGGATATGAGCTGCCGCCTAATGGTAGAGTTGAGCATTTGTTTTTACGAAGTCTGATCTTGGTCAAGGTATGTAATCTACTTTTGTTTCTTTCTAATTCTTATATTAGTCCGTCTAGGTATGGTGCTATATTTTTACCTCACCAGGATCAGCCGAAGCCATTATCAAAAATCCTAATGGCGGACCTCCTATTCGAAATCGAGCCTACGCTCCATCAACCAAATCGACTAAAACAAATGTTGCCCGCTTGATAGGAATGACCAGTGTTACAGCCCATAGCATTGCCTATACTGTTATCATGGTATGTTTACTTCTTTTGTCTTTCGCATTCACAGCATCTTAAATTTCAATATAGACAGGCTTCAACCTTACAGATGCTTTGTTTTGGACCTCGAAATACAATAACTTCAACTTCCATGCACTCTATGATTTCATCGTGGACTATTTCCGGGAATCAACACCAGAATCCGAGGATCTTCTGCGATGGTGGAATAGGTACAAGGTTCTATGATAATTTTCTATTTTAGCTTAATATATTCTATTAGCATGGTTTTTCCCAATGGTGTCGGCGCTGCTATTGACAGAACGGAAGCATCTACAAATGCTTCTTATTCACTTCTAGAAGCTTCTCGTGCTACCGCTTCAACTACTTTCTCAACTTAATTCTTCTTATCTTGTAATCGACCAGTAGTTGCTCGCTCGAAATGTCATTTTTTTAATCTGGTCATCTGATTTTTCAATCACGTGCTATCTGTCAACCAACCAGTAAAACGCCAGATAACGGGCATCAGTTATGGTAAGCTAGCTGAAGGTATAATGTAAATCTAGTGGTATATGTTATATATTCTAAGATATGGATACTATAATGAGGTATAACTATATTTCTTCCTGTAGCATCATGTCAGAATTATATCAACATTATACCACAAGATACCATATACCATCAAATTATCATTTTTCGCAGTTCAGTTTAAGGCATGGTATAATATTATACCACCCCGAGACCACATATACCACATTACCCCTACTTACAGTGCTTATATTGATCATATCATACTTTCCCCGAATTCCTGATGGCATATATTAAGCGATTGTGTGCTAACCATAACAGCTAAATTTCCATCCCACATTCTGCTTGATAATGAACTCGACCACCAGACAATTGACACTTCTGTTGATCTCGATGACTACTGTAGTTTTCTGGATGCAGGCGAGGGTGGGACACGGTTTAGTTGCCTAATATGTGCCTTCATTCAGGTGTACTTAGATTGAACAAGTACAATTTAATTTGAGAACACCTCTTGGTAGAAACTTGGAAACTCTTCAAGATTTGTATGAAGTGCCTGTATCCTCTGATCCCATTACAACTATTCCCTGTTCACTGGTAGCATTTGTCCCTAGAGATTCCAGTGGCAAAGTGATGACGCCTGTCATTGGCATTGCTTCCTTCTTGATCTCGTCACGACGGTTGAGAGTGGCTAACAGGGCACTGACGTACACTATGCCCCAGTGGTAACAGTTAGAAAATGGACAAGACTCTGAAAAAAATGACAGATATACCGTTTTCAAGCCAGTTAGGTACGGAAAGATATGCTGGTGATTTTGGAAGTGCTACTGCCTGTCGCGGTGCACTTCAGCCACGCAGATTCCGGACCGAGGAGGGATATATACCACGCGCTTACCACTATTAGTAAAACAAGGGCTACAAGACTGGTTAGAAGCCCAGTGGTCACAGTATACACCATTAATGTCTTGATCATTGAGGATGTTCTGTTAAAAGGTCAAGGACGGTTGTTGGTCAGCATTCTGAGGTACGTACCGTCTCACAGTTGCCCGAGATCGTCTTTTCCATAACAGCACGCATAAAATGCAGGCTATGGTGGTGTCTGTGGCAAAAACACATGTGACGGTGGCGTATACAGGCGCCTGGGGTTGGTCTCATTAAGGGTAATTTAGGGAGAACCTAAAATTGAATGGTGGAACATACACGAGTGGTGAATTCAAAGCTGCCAAAATCGCTGACGCTAAGAGTAAATTTATGAAAATATATAATGGTAAGATGTTGCACTGTATACGGTTCAAGAAAGAATCGCACAGTTTTACGGTGAAGTCTAGAGATACATTCTGCGATTAGAAAAAGAAATGTATATTGGAATGATGAAGTACGCACAGACAGCGCTTGCCAGTGTTCCGGCACTGGTTATCACCTTAGAGAGAGGCGTATGATGCATATTAATATCCGCGGTAATAATTGGGTCATTAGTAAGTAGGGATTGAAGATGCTTACTGCGATACCAGTTAGAATGGCATTATTGTTGCTTACTACATGTATAATATTAAATATTAAAAGATTAGGAACAAGATAAATAGACCTACGTCTCCAAATTCTCAAGCAATAGAATCTACAATAGCCAAAATATGTGTTAATGTCAAGACTGTGACTATTTTAAATATATTACCCTCTAACGATGGCGTTGCTGACAGTCTGTAAGAAGTAACTATACATCAATATTTCATGGCGGTAGCATACATTAATGAGGTATAGGTTGTGACTCACTATCAGGTACAATGCGCACTGGAGCAGGCGGAGTTAGTGCAGTTCAAACTGATCAGGCGTCTTATACAACTGACCACAAGCGTCCTGGAATTGCGTTGGTTATAAACTAGTACGAAAGACATGGATGTTGAGCTCGTGCTCTTACCACGGTAGTCCATTGGCTTCAAGGCTCAAAGGATCTGAACTTGACTTGTCCAACACTTCTGCAAACCCCACTCCTCCCGTAATGGCATGAAGAGTGGATACAGCCCTGTTGTAAAGCTTTGCTTTACGATATATCTCAGTCTCACACGTAGTAAACCAGAACCAATCAGTATTGGTAGTTTACGTCGTATCAAACAAAGATCTAACCAGCCTATCTACATTGTCGGCGCAATGATCCCCTGCACCGGTGCCCTTGTCAAACATCACCACACAATGAGATAGGGGTTGTTTCCCGCCCGTTACACACCCCCCCTTCAGATCGCGTACCGGGATCTAACCAGTACCCTACTCCTCGGCTGACATGTTCGCGTCGGTAGTTTTGTCATCGACCTCGTCGTCCCCCGATCCATAGTCAAGCATTTCATGTTTCTGGTCCTGTAGATTGAGCCCTTGAGTCATTTCAGCGAGAGCCGCATTAGCGGCGTCAGCAGCCTGTAATCCTTGCGCCCCCTGCGCTTTTGCATGCAATATAGGGTTTGCGTGTTGCGCGTTAGACGCCGTCAATGAACGGTATGCTTCGACTATGGCCTGCGGGCGTTCTTTGAGGTATAGTGCGGTTGGTTCCATTCCGGCTTGCAACCAAGCAGTGTGTCTGAGGCTGATGATGGGCGGTTTCATCGCTGCCTCACATTCCATGATGAGTTTCACACGTATGCGGTCGTCCTCGGATGGGTATCTCCATCCCGACCATTCAGGTATTCCTTTCGGCTCACCAAATTCCATTATTCTGCGCAATTGCTCGGTGTCGGCCTCTGCCCACAGGTCGTCATCCATCGCCGTTGCGTGGTACTTCTGGTTCATGTATTGGTAACCAAAGTTGTACGCATGATCGACCCATTCGGGTGGTATGCCGTTTTCTAGGAGCACATTGATTACATCGTCTACCGTGAGATTACGCGCAGAGTGCTCATCCGCGCTGGACCGTATGACCTTAAACGGTGGGCCTCGCTGCACCTTGAATGTCGCGTTCGGGTTCTCTTGATTGTAACGCGCTATGGCCTCGCGGTAGCGATTGCTATGCGCCACCAGGATGACATACTGCCTCGTGAACGCGCTATGAGCACCACGGTCCACGGGGCGTATAATCCTCAGCAATCCTCCTCCAAACACGGATCGACGGTCAAGGCGCAGAAACCGATCCATTATAATTCCAACAAGCATATTGATACTACCCGGTCTTGCGTAGTACAGGATGTATTTCGCAAATCCCTCGATTTCCAGCAATCGCTCAGGCGGTGGTATTTTCACCGTCTCGTTCCTTACGTCCTCCACCAGGCCGTGCATCTTCTTTGCTTCGATTGGCATTGGTGCGTGTGTCCAGTGTTTATCAGTGAGGTCCGGGACATACGCCGTGCGCTTGTATGTTAGGGCGTGCGACATTGCCCGGTCTCGATTGCTGGGTGTCACCGCTAAGGCAATATTCCTGAACTCCTCCAGTAGGTCATGGGCCTCAATTCGAATCCACGACGCATACCCTCGCGCATTGCCTGTATTTTGAGTGATGTCCACAAGGTGTTCGACTTCCAGTGGGTTTCTTGGAAATCCCCGAGGCACAAGATTGTAGAGCGTATGCTGTGGGCTTGGGCGGAAACTAGTAGCGTTGGTATGCTCCCAGCTTTCAGCGTTTACGGCGGTCGAGCGTACGTACACCGTGTTGGTTTGTATCGAGACATATGCGTTCACGTTTGTCATCCCATACATGTAATTGTTTTGTTGGGGCGTATGATGTGGACTTACCACTACGCCGAATAGGTCAGGAATCCGTCCCACTACTTCCATGTTTGCCCGTGCTCCCGAGCGTGCCAGCTTCTCTCTGTTGGCCACCCTCGTCTTTATCTCCAAAGGCGACCTCCAACGGCCCCGACGGTGGTCATACTCATCGTCCGAGTGGTCGTCCTCCTTCGCGTTCTTGTGCCCGCCATCTGTATTATTGCCTGATGCGTCGGGTGGTGTCGGGTCAACCACAATCCTTGGGCCAGGCAATAACTTGTGGGGCGTGCGTATCCCCGCAACCATTCGTTCCTTAGCTGGTTGTTCCTTTCCGGTCATCTCCACGTCCTTGTTGGCCCAGCGAGAGGCGTTCAGATCACGTCCTGTGTTTCCTGCGGTGTTGACGCGCTTTTTGTTCTGGATTGTACCCTCGTCCTCGCTGTCCTCAAGCGCACGCTTGTTCGATGATATTTCCTTCTCAATGACTGAGTTGCTGGCTCGGATACGGTCAACTTTGGCTTGGAGTTTGTTTACATGTGCAAGTACTTCCTTGATCAGGGGCAGGTCGCCCGCTTTTATCCTCGCCACTACACGGTCGACGTCAATTCCGATGCGCACCAGCTGCCGTTTCAGTTCCACTGGTATGTCTACAAGGTCTGCGGTAGCTCCTTCGCGGTGGTGGTGGTCGTCGTGTGTTGACATTGTATTAAGTTGATTATCCTAGTATAGATTATCGTTGTTGTGTATAGTATTGGGGTAGTGATCAACTGCTAGGGTGTGCGTCCAAAAATTTCCTCAGTGAGTTGTATCTCCGCCGGTGACTTCCGCATTAGGTCATCCATGTTCGTGATTTCCCAACTAGGTAATACCGTCAATATTGCTCATTTCGCTTAACGTTGCTATTGCATGGTTGATTGCTGTATTAGTCCTTTAGCCTCCTCCCCCTTGGAAGGCCAAGCATGCATCAAGGCCTTTTAGGTAATTGCGACGGCCGCCGTACGCCCTTGAGCGCCAGGTATCTATCCAGGGCAGCGAGGTCTTTACAATGAGCCAGGGGCTCCCATGTCGTATCCCCAAGACTCCACCGAACTTCCAATTCCACATTCTTCGGGTCGGTCCATCGATGGCCCACGATTTTGTCAACAAACCACTCCTGCTTGTCGCCCGCACCAAAATCGTATGGTTCAGGGTGTGCCCTATTTGGGAATAGCGCATCACTCGACGCAAAGTAGGGTCGTAGTAGCGACACGTGGAATGTGGGGTGGATTCGTCGCTTCACTAACGCGGCAGGCAACTCGAGCGTGTAGGTGGACCGTTCCGGGCACGCTTTTAGTATACGGTATGGGCCCACAAATCTAGGACACAATTTCTGTGCACGATTCTTTGGTAAGTTCAAGTTCTTCATGGACAGGTATACCAGTGACCCTTCAGCAATGACGGGGTCCTCACTGCGCTTTGTATTGGCCCGTTTAGCCTGCAAGACTCTAGCTTCTATAATCGCATCGTGGGCTTCGGCAAGGTTCTGCAATGCTATACTCGCGAAGTCTGTAATGCCACGCGATACAGCATTATCGGCACGGATTTCCCTGATCATTGAAGGCATGTATCCGCCGTTCAGTTCAAAAGGTGCGTATCTTGTTGTTTCCGACACGCTCGCGTTGATTGCAAACTTGGTCATGTCCACCTTAGAGACCCAATCCTTCTGATCATGACGGATAACCGTCCTGAATATCTGTCCAATGCTCCGATTGGCACGTTCCGTTTGGCCGTCAGTTTGCGGATGGAACGACGTCGACATAAGCAGCTTTGCACCCAGTATTTTATGCAATTCTTGCCACCACTTAGCAGTAAACTTCGAGTCTCTGTCACTGACAATTGAACTAGGCAGACCGTGCAACCTCACAATCTCCCGCATGTATATCCATGACAGTTGGCTTGCTGTAGTACTGGTGTGTACCGGAATCAAATGCACCATACTAGTCATCCGACATATTATCACCCATAGGTAATTGTAGCCATTAGACTCGGGGAAAGGCCCCACAAAGTCCATCCCAATCGAGTCCCAAGGCTTGGTTGGCACTGGTAGGCTGTGGATCTTGCCAGCTGGTTTTTTGTTCGACCCTTTTGCAGTTTGACACGATTCGCACATCTTACAGAACTCGCGTACATCTTTTGCCATCTGTGGCCACCAATACCATCTCCGGATGTATTCAGTCGTCCGTTGGTCGCTAAAGTGGCCGAGGGTTACGTGTGCGTCTGTTATGAGGTCCGTAATCAATGTCCTATCGCGAGGGATGCAGGTTACCTCATCCCCACAAAAATTCTTATGGGTAATCACCCCTCCATCCGTCACTGTAAACGCTCGGTATTGCGACGGGTTGGCCACAATTTCTGCAAACAGTGAGTCCTCCCTGTATCCCTGCACGATCCAATCAATCATAGTGTCCATCCACGAGGGCGGTGGGTATGCGTCCGCCGTTGACAACAACGCATCCGCTAGTCGTATTTCTTCCAGCTCTGCATGCCCGCCATCATCGTTGCCCACAATATCTTTAGCGCGTATCGGGTCGGGTATGGCCAATATCTCAGCCTCCAAAGCTCGATCCTCAGCACGTTCCCGCAAACGCTGACTGCGTCGTAGCTCTACTGCACGCAACGCTCTCAACTCCACAACGTGGTCTGTCATCTCCCTAAATCTCTCCTTTGACAAATCTTCCCCTTTGGGGTCAATACGCGCATCGGCGGATACATAATCATGAGCCGCATGAACGTCCGCACTGGTATCGCTTTCAAAGTACCGGGACAGACAATCCGCCACCTTGTTGAATTCACCCTTGATATACGTAATGTCAAAATCAAACCGAGACATATACTCGGTCCACCGCCGCTGTCGGTGGGACAAGTTCACCTGTGTTTTGAAGAACTCCAATGCCTTGTGGTCGGTTATTATATGGATTCTGTGTCCGACTAGTTTGTCTTCCCACTTAATCAATGCCTCGAGGATAGCAATAGTCTCAAGTTCATGGACCGCATAATGCTGCTGAGCGCTCGTGAACTTCTTGGACATAAATCCAGCCGGGCGGCAATTCATCCAATCTTCGCCTTGTCCATACATCGCTCCCACACCAGTCTTAGATGCATCACATATAAGCCATATGGGTTCGTCACGTCGTGGGTCAATAGGCCGTATGATAGGTGTCTTGCAGCATATCCGTTTTATCATATCGAAGCATCGTTGATGCAAGGGTCGCCAGAAGAATGGGGCCCCGTTCTGTGTCATAGCCAGTAACGGTCCTGTGTATGCTGTTATATTGGGTAAGAAGTTTGCCACGTAATTGATTAACCCCACAAATCTCTGAATATCATTGTAATTTCTAGGCGTACGCCATTCGCGTATGCGTGCCAGCTTGTCTGCATCAGGGTGGATGCCCTTTCCATCGATAATGTGTCCCAAACAATCCACGCGTTCCGCATACAATTCGCACTTCGACCACTTCAGGTATAGTTTATTTTCTCGTAGCTTGTCAAAAATAAATTTGAGCGCTCGTTCATGTTCCTCAATCGAATCCGTAAATATGAATATGTCATCTAAATATACGTGCATGAACCGTCCAATTGCGTCTCGGAATATGCTCGTCATCAGTCTCTGAAACGTAGCGGGCGCGTTGCAGTCACCCTGTTGGACCACATTGCTAACATACGTCCCCGCAATGGTGGCAAATGCTGTTTTTGGTACGTCTTGCAGTCGAATCCGCACCTGCTCGTAAGCGTCTGCTAAGTCAATTTTTGACCTGTATCTCGCCCTCGCAACGTCTTCGCGTATGACATCCTGATCGGGGAGCGGTGTCACATCCTTCACGGTATTGTCGTTGCGCTGTCGAGCGTCCACCACCGTTCGCAATTTCCCATCTTTCTTCGGAATGCACATCAGTGGTGCTGCTTGTGATACTGCACGGGCCTCCCACCAGCCAGCGTCAAGATATCTGTTGAGTTTGTCATAGAATTGCCCTCTCAGCGCAAGTGGACATCTAGGTAAATGATACATATATCTCTTGTTCTCATCGATGAGGTGTATCTCATGATTCACCTCCCGGAATGGTGGTAACTCATTCCTGGTTCCTTGTACAATATCCTGATAGGCATTGTGCCACTGTTGTCGTAGGCGTGGGATGTCATCATTGTGAAAGTTATTGGCTTTAGCCTTCCCTTTCACACCTTTGCGTGTCTCCATCCGACATAGCCTGGCCGCTGCATCACTCTCAGTTGCTATCTTTTGCAGTCGTGATGCCGAGTCGTCGATGTAACGAAGCCTCAACATTGCCTTCGATTGGGGAAGTCTCAGGCGATTATTAAATTCAGAAGGTGCTGATATTTCATCCGCACTGGGCAATCGGTAAGTCTCATTAAATTTCTCTACTGCCCCCCACTGGTGGTTTCTCAGTGAGCACACCATTTCATTCCACTCGCGGGGCATCCTTGGGTCAAAGGTCCATCCCAAATCCGGTGGTGGGACTGGCGTGTCCCAAAAACGCCAAACTGTCTTTGTTGGCTGCTCATCAGTCTGAGCCTCATCATTCATAATATCCTCCTCCATCTGGTCTGTCACTAGGTCTTCCAGTTTGACAGCTGATGACGTGGGCTCGCATAGTAAACTGTTATCGACGCCCATATTTTTCTTAACATGCCTGTGTTTTGCTGTTATCGCAGTATCCCCTGCAGGTGTCTTGCCGGGTGGTATTTTTTACCCAGGTGAGTCGCTACTGCCATCTCTACCCTTTGTCTCGGACTTATATGCCACCTCGTTGATCATTACTTCGCACTCGTTCGTGTCCCGCTTATCCTCCACTTCACAGAGCAATCTGGGGTCTTCTGCGCTCAAGCTCTTCCCCAGTCTGTGGCTCTTCATCTGCCACCTCCTCCATGGACACCTGCTTCCCAACCCCAGGTTGCTCTGGTATCCGTCAGTCCAGTTGCTCCTTTTGTCCCTCCGTAGCTCGTTGTCGACAAAGCCTGCTGTCCGCGTCCGGGCGTGACACTTTGATTGCTGGTATTTCTTCTCCATTCACCCGGACGACCAACTTATTGAAGTCTAGTACAACTTTGTGCTCGTGCATGAATGGGGTGCCCATTATCATGTCGTATCGGTCGAAGTTTGCAACGTCAACATATGTAGTAGTGGTCTTATTCCCAATCACGACCTGTACGTCAGCGCCGTATTTTATCACAGAGCAACTACCCGTTGTTCCCAATTGGAGTATATGCGGGTCCAAAAGTGTGTCCACCGATATGTCGGCTATTTGAGCAAATGAAGGCGTGATTCCTGTTGTCGTACTCCCAGAATCCCACAAAGTCCATGCATCCATCCCCGCAATGTTTGTGAATGTTGCTAGGCATAGCTTATGCTCGGGCTTCACCTGTGGTCGCATACGACATTTGCGTATGGTACGTATCTTCACCTTGCGCATTTTGATGCCGTTCAATGATTTTGCATCCTTCTCTGGTATGTCAGTCATAGCTGTCATGAACACCGCATCCCCGTTCGCCACCTCGGGGTCGTCTTCATTGTTCTCTATGCGCTCAAGCTCTGGGTATAGTGCCATCGCCCTTTTATTTTGGTAAGGATCTTCGTCATCCGAATCTGATATAGGGTCGAGCTCTGGACAAGAGTCATCGCCGTCACTGTCACAATTGAATATCTTGTGAATCGCTCGTACGCGCATGGCTGCAACGTGATCTCCTTCGCTATACTCGTCGTTCTCGTACCACTCGGACCCTACCATCTCAACTTCAGTGTATTCACTCGCTTGCGATCGTGTGTCCATACCATCGATATCCATATTTTCTTCAAGCTCCTCAGATCCAGATACGTCGGCGTCATTATCGTCCGGTATTGCTGTCCTCGCCGCCTTTAGGTGCAATCGTTTTTCGCGTGGGATCGGGCATTCGCGTGCCATGTGGCCTTCTTTACCACAATTGTAGCACTTGACAACATTAGGTCCTCTACGATTATTCCCACTTGTCTGCGCACGATTGTCCGTTTTGGTGTCCTTAGATGCCTTTGGTTGCTCGCGATTGGCCTGCTCAAGTGGCTTGTCCGTTGTCTTCACCGCGGCTTCCTCACTCAGTGCCGATCGCAGCACCATTATTTTATTACCTGATCATACACGCAAACCACGTCTTACAATGTTTGGGTTGCGAATATTTTCATTATGTCCGAGTGTGTCTTTCTTTTGATAATATGTCAATGTCTTGACTCGTTTCTCGTATCTTATGGCATACCCTACAAACTCCGTGATTGAGTTCATTTCTGGGGATAACCCGATATCTTTGAGTAGGTGTATTTTCATATCCTCGGGTATTCCGTCCATGAACTTCTCCAGTATCGTATATTTGTCCGGCCAGTCGTACATGTTTTGTGCAAATTCCATTAACGAATTGTAAAATGCTTGAATTCCCTTAACATGGTTATACTTCGCCTTTTTGAACCCTTCTCGTGCGTCTTGCATGGATGATGGGTGCACAAAGTGTTCATACAGGCCCAGTATCACTTCTTTGAATGTCCATTTGATCTTCGATCGTTGCGGGCTTGCGACATGCCGACTATAAAAGTTGTGTGCCTCTCCTTTGAGGAATTCGCCGATTAATTTCGTCCTCATTGTATCCATATCGTTTCCTCCCAGCTGCCGGATTGCGAAACTATGGCATATTGCCAAAAGCCAGTTTTCTAAAGTTGAAAACTTCGCTGAGCCACCAAATTTTTCATTTGTGTCCAACTTCAAATTCAACTTAACGCCTGTTGGCAATTCCATCCGTGCACCCAGGTTCTCGTCGATGATACGGATCAGCCGATTTTCCATAGCTCGTTTATGTTCAATCTTCGCTTTTGGTTGTCCTGGGGTGTCGATATTCTCTATAGTCGAAAGTGGCATCGAAAATCCTCGCTTGTATCCTCCCTTGTGGGTTGTAACTTCTTGATTGGGTAACTTCTCGCTAGCCTTGGATTGTATTACCTTAGTGGGCTTATTGTTGACATTTGGTATTGTGCTTGCATGTGGTGGCGCTTCCTTGGCGATATGGCCCTCAAATATAACGCCTTGATCTTCAATATACGATTCTCCTTTTTGGGCAAGCATCTGGTTTCGCATCTTCTGGTACGCCACGCGATCCGCCCAGTTATTCACTCGGGGCACTGGGTTGGGTCGCATCGTGATGTTGGGATGTATGTCGAATTTTGGTGACACGGTCCCTTTGGTGCTTGATTTCTTGTTGGAGTTTCCGGATCGCGATGATAAACTCGCCGAATCGAATACCTTACCCATCGGTGTGCGTTCACGATGACTTTCCTTCTCAAGTCTTATCTCGTGGTACTTACGAGCGAATTTGGTGGCGATTTTCACTACCATTTGCATGTAGTCCTCGGACTTCCTTTTGATAGGCATGTCAGCATGTAAGAAGGCATCCTCCACTACTTCCACGGCCTTCTCTTTGATTTCCTTCTGTCTATTGAACAGGATAACACTGTGCAATTCCCATACTGGGTCCAACCGTGTATCCAAATCCGCGATTATTTCCTCATCATCGTCCTCCACTCCTTCGACCCCTTTCTCACTCCTCTCCTCATCCTCATCGTCCCCAAATCCTTCCGACTCGCCGTGTTCGCTCTCGTAGTTCTTGTGCCAGTCCGGGTTTGGTGTCGGAGCTCGTCCAGGGTTCCATGGGTTCCAGATATTGTCGTAGTGTCCAGGAGGTGCGGGCGATGCTGTTAGGTCCATGTCTTTCGGGATTTCTCGGGTAGCGTGTGCTTGTTACGGTTTTTCCTGCGCTCGCTACCAAAACGTTGGTAGGTTTAAAAAAGTGTAAAGCTTCGCTTTACGATATATCTCAGTCTCACACGTAGTAAACCAGAACCAATCAGTATTGGTAGTTTACGTCGTATCAAACAAAGATCTAACCAGCCTATCTACATTGTCGGCGCAATGATCCCCTGCACCGGTGCCCTTGTCAAACATCACCACACAATGAGATAGGGGTTGTTTCCCGCCCGTTACACCTGTGCATTGGGATGTGTTCTTTTATTCAGTGGTTTTAAAGTTCTTTGAAAGGAAAATTACCAGATTGTGAAAACCTATCGTTGGAATCATCAATGAGCCTTGAACGTCAATCGCAAAGATTAAATAAACTACCAGAAGTCGAGTGGATATGGAATCCTTAGACCACCATTTTTAAAAGTAAGTCACGGTTTGGTGTGTTGTAAACCCATATAATCTGAGATAGAGTTGGTTTGAATATGACACCATTTCCAGAAGATTTTAGACCAATTAAATCCGTACATTCCCGAGATGTATATCGCAGCGAAAATGCTGTTAAAAAGTGTCTTTATCAAGGAGAGAAAATTCGACGGATTGAGGGTCGACATCAGGACAACAGACATAGTTGCACGTCAAACAATTGTGTAAACCCAGGGAATAGAGTGAGGTAAAGGCCCTCAAATGTTTTATATATAAAAAAATGCCAATTTATTTGGTAACCATGAATATTTTCTTCTGGAAAAACTCCGGTACAATTCGTGTACCGTTCCGAGTAGCCCAGAAAAATTATAATCAGAGCCTCTATGAGCTCAAATCAGAGGTTTGTCCATATTTATTGATGAAAGATATGGTATGCAATTGTGATGGAGCAGGAATTGATGCTTAGCATCGGGTGCGCACTGTAGAAGGGTGAAGAGAGATCAATGATATCAACAACACTGCTACTCTTTGGGGTAGAGGGAGTTGATAATATCGGATCCAATGAAAGTATCGTGGGCAAATAATGACTAATACAGACAAAACTCACAGCTTGGTGTGATTGACCTCACGCTTGTCGTCGAATATGCTATTCTGGAATGAGGTGTATCGCCTTATCATAATTAATGTGTTTCCAATACGATTTTGCTTGATCCTGGATTACAACATTTGATCCTCACCAGGACGCTTCAGCGTTGGATTTTTGATGAAATATCCACCAACTGCACAAGATATTTGACAAAAACGCCCTGTTCTATGAAATTACCATAACAATCACAAAAACGTATAGCAGGTCTGGAGAACTGATATTATGTTCGTGTGTCGAGGAAGGCATATGCAACTATCATTCTGTTTGTGAATGCTGGCTATGATATACTTCTGCTAGAATGCAGTGCTTAAGTACATATACTTTCACCCGTTACCTGTGGCAATTGATCTACACATCATTCTCCCTACTCTACTCTTACCAGACCGCAAGGAGCAATATGGCCGCACCAATAGTTATCTTTATTCAACACATTTTCTTGATGGGATATCCTCATGATTGAGAAATTCTCTCTTGATAATGAAAGTTGTCAACTCCGCATGCAAGTATGACAAGCCTGAGAGAAGGTTCGTTCACGGTGTGCGAATGCTAAAGTGTTGCATGCGCTCACTCTTGGTTTGCTTGTTGACGCACGCTTAGGTGATATATGTAGGCAGTCTTCTTCCACAACCTTGAGTCCTCCTTGTGCTTTACAGGAGTCGTGAATTCCTTGTACAAATGTTGTATTGAATGATCACTTACCAAGTTAAAAAAGTGATCGGAGATCACCGAACAGGCCCCAAATGCCGTTGCCGTTACATACTGAGGATCAAGGGCCAATAAAAAGGCAGGGAGTTTACACCAGATGACTAATCAAACTAAGAGACCGGAGAACACCGGTATCGGCTTTGATGCATTGATCATGATGTGCGATGACTTGTCTTTCATCGCGTAGATAACAACATATCAAGCATCAAAAAGATGAAAGTGCCTTTCTGTCCCCCGACGTTCAATGCGAGAAATCCCTGCTGGACGTCTTTTAGCGCATCAATTTACTTACAGGCATACATTTTCTGTGCTTTGTACGCTACTTGTCAATGATGATCCACCTTTGTGTTGAGCAGCATAATGTGCCCAAAACTACTCTACACAGTCTATGTACGCAGTGGCTAAGGACTTGACTTAATACTTACCCTTTGGGTCGTGTTACTTGAGTTGTAGCTACTCGAGTGGGTTGTTAAAACCGCTTGTCATTAGAGGGCACTAGCGTCGCCCTTATATACACCTAGAGTGCGTTACATGTGACTAGTGACAGTAACTACTGTATAGTACTTAGTCATCTATCTACTTAGTAATCTATTCACATGACTTATCATATGACTCTGAGAGTCACACGGTCGAATGTGAACTTTATTAATAATAGTCGTTCAACACTCCCCCTCAAGTGGTGCGCGCGCCATAAGGCGGGACTCTACTTGTTTCAATGAACGGACTAATCTAGTGGGTAAAACTCAAGGCCAAGAGCGGATCTATGTTTCAAGAATAGATCAGGACCTAGATTCTTGGTAAACATATCGGCAACGTTATCAGCAGTCGGAACTGCATATAATTTGAGTGTGCCTTGCTCTATTTGTTCCCGTATGTAATGATAGCGAATCTCCACGTGCTTAATCCCTTTTTGTGTCACGGGATTCTGCGCGTTGAATATTGCACCATGTGAGTCCGCATAGACTGGGACGTGGGAAATTGGTTTGGCCAGTTCCGCAAATAGATTTTTAATCCATGCGCAATCTTTGGCGCAGTCGGAGAGTGCCATGTATTCACTCATAGTAGACGACGTTGAGACTAACTTCTGTGTCTGTGATTTCCACATGACCGCAGCATTTGCCAAGCTAAAGAAATAGCCTTGTGCAGACCGACGCTTAAGGTCGAGCTCTGATTGGTCATCTCCATAAGAGGCGTCACAATAGGCATATAGGCCTGCGCGAGACTTCCCATCATAAACTAAGGCATATTTGCGTGTGCCAACAAGGTACCGCATAATATATTTAGCCTTGTTCATGTGGTCTTCAGACGGATTGGAAGCAAACTTCGCCATCTGAGTCACTGCATAGGCAATATCAGGTCTAGTTCCAAGCATTAGGTAAAGCAAGGAACCAATCACTGATTGGTACTGCGAGCGAAGTTGTGCCGAACTAGTACCATCGAACGGCATTGGGCGATAGCCCGTGGGTAAGGGAGTTCTAGCAGCTTTAGCATTGCTCATGCCAAACCGAGTTAGAACCTTCTCCAAATAGTTGGCTTGACTCAAGAGGATTTTGCCGTCTTTATAATCAATAGCCATGCGGAGAAACTCCCGTGATTCTCCGAGATCCCGGCAATCCCACTTTTTCATAAAGAGATCTTTCTTCTGTCGTGAGGGTTCGGAGTTAGGTCCGGTGATCTGGATGTCGTCGACATAGGCAAACATTATTGCTAACGTGCCGTCGGTATGACGTGAGATGAAGATGCCGGCGTCCGAGTATAGTCTGGTGAATCCAAGCTCTTTTAGACTTCTGTCTAGCTCGAACCACCATGCTCGTGCGGCTTGTTTGAGCCCATAAATTGCCTTTTTAAGCCGGAGTACTTTCTTCTCCTGTCCCTTTAGAACAAAGCCCTCAGGCTGTTCCATATATATCTCCTCGTCTAACGGCCCATAAAGGAAGGCCGATATGACGTCAAGGGACCAGACTTTCCACCCTTCGAGTGCGGCAAGGGCAAATATTGTGCGAACACTTGGTAGCATGACCACAGGTGAGAATAACTCATCGTAGTCTAGGCCTTCTATCTGTAAGAAGCCTTTGGCTACCAGACGAGCCTTTTTCCGACCATCAGTTTTGATGTCGTAGACCCATCTGCATTTGATGGCTTTTCGGCCATTAGGGAGATCGACAAGCTCATAGACCTCTCTTTTGACGAGGACCTCTAACTCGTCTTTCATGGCTTGTCTCCATTCCTTCTGTTGGTCAGCTGGTAATTTCAGCAAATCACGCAGGGTCCAGTCACGGACATCCTTTGTGAGACCATAATCAGCAGCGCAGATAATTTCGCAGACCCGTTTGGAAAGTAATGTCGCAAAAAGACTGTTTGCTACTCCCCCTTCCGTCCCTGAATTAGGGATACCAGATTCAACATTGCGATTGCTACTAGATCGAGTAAGTGGCACGTAATCAGGGACGGATGCCACTCCGTGTGAAACAGTCTGCAGCTTCTTACGTCGATCTTTATCGGTTGTTGTTCCGGGTCGGTAAACATTGCCTTCCCGCTCTGGTACTTTCCGAGTTCTATCCGACCTTCTGGGCGGAGGCTTGACAGGTGTATCAGGCATTTTTGGTCTTTGATTTGACGTGGGAGGTGTTACGTATCCCTGATCGTCATCCTGATCATCGTCATCGTCACGAGGAGGACGTGAACTAGGCCCTGGCATAGAACTTGGAGGACTGGCGGACCGTGGGCTCGGTTGATCGCCTGTCTCTTTCGGCAGAGGTGGCATTGGAAAGTCGTCGTTATCGGAATCGGTCGACTCACTTCCATAGCCGATTTCAAAGGAGGGTCCCTTTGGTTTTGGAGGATTAAAGCGTGTGTTGGGTGGAATCTTCCTCTTAGATTCACACTTTGGGAATAAGGTTTCATCGAATAGGGCCTTGTTCGCACGAAAGACCACATTATTTGGAGATCTCATAAAGATCATCACCGAATTAGATTCGTAGCCAAGGAATGTCATCAACTCGGAACGCGGTGATAACTTATTTTTACGCTGCTCCTTGTGTAGGTACACATAAGCTGCGCATCCCAAAGTTTTAATTTTAGACACATCAGGTAACTCCCCCTTAAGGGCCTGATGGGGTGTCTTCCACTCAATGCGTTTTACCGGAGTCCTATTGTATAGGAAGACAGCGTGGGCACAGCAAAATTGCCACCAGCTATCCGGTAGACAGGCGTAATGCCTCATCGCTTCAGACTTTTCCATAATTGTCCTGTTTAGTCTTTCAGCTCGACCGTTGCTCTGATGAGCATAGGGAGCTGTAAAGCAGGCACGTGTACCGGCATTTTGTAGCCGTTCCAAGAACTCGGTACTAACGAATTCTCCGCCATTATCAAAGAAGTATTCTTTGACGGAGGTACCATACTGTTTTTCCACCATTTTCTCGAAAGAATTCACAGCCGCAGCGGCATCACTCTTCTTTTTAAGAAAGTAGAGCCATACGTGTGGGGTGTGATCGTCCAAAAAGGATATGAAGTATTTACACTTCTGGTAGGAATAAACAGAAAATGTCTTGAGATCACAATGAATGCGATCAAAAGGCTTTTTCGCGCGTTTGGGGTTTTCGTCATATGACTTATCAGTCATTTTTCCCTTCGCGCAGCCTTCACAGACATTTTTGTCCTTGGGTACACTTATTTTGGGAAAGTTCTTAGTGGAGTCCCTAAAATGTCTTAGAACATCGTCAGAGGGATGACCAAGGCGTCGATGCCAAAGGTCACTTGACTCTTGAAGAGTCGAAGATAACGTGCTAATGTCTTCTCCAGAGACAATGCGCGTATGCACCCAATACATTGGATGTCTGTTTGATTCAATTGAATCTGCCCTGGCTTGTAGGCCATATGATTTCTCAGGCAAATCAAAGAACCGAAGGACTTTAGCTGTTCCTTCTATGGTCATGCCGGACGACAGGAGTTGTCCCATCGACATTAATCGGACATGCAATTGTTCCATGTATAGAACAGGATGGAGTCGGCGGACTTCATGTCCCAGATCCTCGGAGTGTGAAACCACTTCTACGAAGACTGTTCCAAAACCGGTGATAGGCACTGTGGTAGTGGCAGTTTGCGAAATAGGTCGATTATTCTCAGCAAAGTCTTGGTAACTTGCGAAATCAGACTTATCGCCAGTAAAGTGCACACTAGCACCACTGTCCATTAACCAAGCCGTTATGGCTTCTTTCCCCTTTTTGGGTTTTTCAGTTCCTTTTCCTTTGCAATCTGGACAACACGCGAAATGAGATAGATATTTTTGGTATACATCATGTACAAATGAGTAGTAAATATCTACAGGGAACTCCTCCTCCTCCGGCCGGTCGACTGTTGAGTCGTTGTCGTCTCTAGATGGGGTAGTCCCTGTGGGAATCTCAGTGTTATTTATGGTCCAATTGCTAGAACTAGAACTTACTTGCCTATCAACGAAATGGTCATCGTAGTAACCATCATAGAGATCCTCATCGTCTTCTCCGTAATCCACACGTTCCTCAATAGGAACATCAGGAGACCGTTCTCTCTGATCATCAAAGTTTGGGATATCACCCCATTGCTTTGGTTCCGGTCCGAATAGCTCATTATTAAGCTTTTCGATCTCCGGAGATGTGATCTCACCATCAACGACCATGTGATCGTCAATAGTTTCAGAGTTGACGGGCGGAGTCTTCAACCTTTCTGCGAGGGAGACATCCGAAGGAATTTGTAAGCTGCTCGTGGCAACGCTTTCCATGATCTGGAGTGCCTGCGAAGTAGGCTTTACACCAATTCTGGAAGCTAGGCTGCGTGCGGCAGCAGGAGCCGGGTATGGCGCCATGCGTGTGTCCGGATTTCTCCAGGGCCCAGCCGGAGCAGAGGTACGGGAGGAAATACTTCCTCTACCGTTGATCTCGATGATCCTTGACGTGGTGGGAGCTGGAATTGCCGGTTCGAGAACCGTCAATGTTGATGCCATAAAGACATCATCCGCTAAGGCTGTATTGCCTTGTGCACGCTGCTTGCCTTTGCCTCGTGGGGCACGCTTACGAATCCTCTTCTCCTGATTATCACCCTGAGACTGTCCCTGATTAGGGGTCTTCGAAGGATGATAGTGGGGGTGTTCCCCTTTTGGTCGGATCGCAGTATTGCGTTCAGCCGACTGTTGCGGTGCCCGGGAAGGGCCGGTCTTTGGTGCAGGCTTAGGGTCATATGTCGTACCCTTTTTAGGTTTTTGCCTGTCATCCAGATTACCAAACCGCGCTCCCCAACGATTGCGGATATCAGCGGAGATAGCCTCCAGCTTCATGTCGTCAATCTTGGTCTTGTCTCCATAATCATTAATAAGGTCTTGATATATGGAGGGCGGTTGATTGGGCGATACCGCAAGGGGTAAACGTGAGAATAAGATGAGACATGCCATGGTCTCGGATACTAGATCCGCATTTTCGACCTTTTTAACATGCTCGTAGATGGCTCTGAAACGGGCCAGCTGAGGGGTAGGATCCGAAAGATCAAATTTGAAGGTGGTCAGACGTTTAAAGTCCTCCATCACTTCAACAAATTGAACTTTATCGTATTTTGCTTTCAGATCATCCCATGCCCCCTTCGCGGTCTTTCCCTTGACTGTTTCCCAAATAGATGGGATCAAGGAATTCGCGATGACACCTAGTGCCTTGGAATTCTGCTCCTTAAAATCTTTCATCGCCTTTTCAAACGACGAAGATCTTTGCGACCAGCGTTGGAATTGGATTTTCCACAGCTCAATTTGAGCTGCGTTAACAGTTGTTGCCGGAGCAACGGGGGATGGGAATGCAGGCTCTCCTTCAATTGGAGAAGGGGCCACAACATCTCCAGAAATAACCCCATCAACGCCAGTCAGGAGGAATATGGGAAGCATTTTGTCAGCCCATTTACGATAGTTAGAACCATCGAATTTGGGGAATTCGGAAACAGATACGGTTGCTTTGGAAGACATTCTTAGTGCGCTTAAAGCTTGAGCCTGTGACAAAAATAAGTCAGCAAGGCTTTTCTCACATCCTGAACTTAAAATAGAAGGAAACAGTTGGGCTGGTCAGGCCCGATCAATCTCAAGATCAGATTCTAAGATCCAATCGAGATTAAGATCTTTTGCACACTCATCTAGATCGCCAAATAGGCGTTATCTTTCAGAGCAGCATGGGGGCAAGTATTGTCCCTAGGCCAGTGCCGTCGACAGCAAGGCTAACAAGCCTGCGTCGTTATGGCTACGGGGCCCATAACCTGTTGAGCAGCATAATGTGCCCAAAACTACTCTACACAGTCTATGTACGCAGTGGCTAAGGACTTGACTTAATACTTACCCTTTGGGTCGTGTTACTTGAGTTGTAGCTACTCGAGTGGGTTGTTAAAACCGCTTGTCATTAGAGGGCACTAGCGTCGCCCTTATATACACCTAGAGTGCGTTACATGTGACTAGTGACAGTAACTACTGTATAGTACTTAGTCATCTATCTACTTAGTAATCTATTCACATGACTTATCATATGACTCTGAGAGTCACACGGTCGAATGTGAACTTTATTAATAATAGTCGTTCAACACTTTGCAAAGAAAAGATTGTGATCGACTTTGAGCGCTTGGTGTGCTTTCAAAAAACTAATCTTTCATTTTTGTAGATGTTGCATACTATGGTAAGGCTGAGGGACCTCTCTGCACCTACAGAAGCGTATCATTGGCGTTATAAATATTGGTTTGAAATGAGCACCATCTAGTATCAACACACCTTCAAGCTTCAATACCTCCAGAGTCAAAAAAACATCTACAATGGGATCGTAAGTTCTTCAGTTCGTCATTGATACCATTTATCGTTTCTAATAATCGTGATGCTATCCAGAAAATCCGGCCTCTGCGTCCTAAACTCCCGATGCCCCAACAAGATGTACTCCAGCGCCATCGACGGCCCGACACGCCGCGAGAGCATCCGCTCGCACCTTCACCAGTGTCACAATATCGTTTGCAGCCCAGGAGATTCTACTCTCATTGCATGCATGGCATGCCCGCCAATTCATGGACAACCGACCTTGATCGAGAAGGGGGCTTTTCCAGAACATATCAACCAATGGCATTGAGGGATCCGCTATGATATTTTATTCGACGACGATAAACACATAGTATATAACAGAATTAATGCTTATATTGAACAACACATAGTATTGGAGTTAGGTCATGCCCGTGAGATAATTAGTAGGCGCTTTGGTTTTGTTTTGTAACACACAAAGGCCCCGTTTAGATTGCCGGGGAATGATTTTTTTCCGAGATTTGCTTTGTGCCAAAGCGTGCCGGATTATCAGTCGCTTTGACCTCCATCAGAGCCGACGCCTACGTCTTTTCTTGCCAAGTCTACCAAAATAGCTTCAATGCGTGAACGAGTGGCTCAAAAACGCAGCCCATCCTAATTTGTGCCACTCAACGCATTGACGGAAGGAATATAAATGTACCTTTTCCAAATGGCTAGATAGCAAGAACTTCATCGACAACTCAAAGATACCAGTCTTGCATCCGACAAAATGAGCTCCTATCAAGGGTGAGTAATATCCGACTCTACGATTATATTTCTATGAGCTAATTAAGAAATCCCAAAGCATCACTACTCCCTCTGCAAGCCATGAGCTTCCGAAAGAGAGGCACCCCGCATCCTGTGTCCTGAACAAGGCCTGCAAGTACAAGATGTACGGATCCGTCTTGTTCATGAAGCCTCTCACAAAGGCACAGTACTACGAATGCAGATATCAAGCTATACTCCGCCACCTTCGGGATTGCCACGGCATCGATTGCACACCAGGAAACACAACCCGCATTCAATGCCTCGGGTGTGCCATGTTCGGCAGAGAGACCTGGGTCGAACAGCAGAATCTCGCAAGGCACATCAACCAAGACCACCAACCACCTCCCTACGCCATTGGATACTGCCCTATTGACGATAACTGTCCTGAGATGGTGTACGGAGAAAACCTCTTCGCACATATCATGTCTGCAGAGGATATGTATGTCAAGCGCTATGGCTTCTTTGACACCCACACGCAGAATTGTCACGGCATGAATTGCGGAGGAGAACTGCGATACTTTCTCTGTCCAGACTGCCAGAAAGTGGGAAACCAAGTGAGTATTCGAGAGGACGAATACGCGCAGCACTACAACACCTTCCACCAGCCTCCGCCATTCGCCTTTGACCCAAAAAGGAGATGAATAATTAGATGGATATGTTTCTGGCTCGTCTACCGGTCTAAATAATATAGAGCAGTTTAATCATGAAGCATTTTAATCCACATTTTCCGCGGAATCTAACTTCGAAGACATTGTATACACGTTCAAAAATACTAAGTGGGGAAATTTTACATCGCAAAGGAGGAAACCCAGAAACCTAACATTTTATATCCTTGGGCAATGGTAAAAAATTATATCGAGTAAAGAATCAGATATAATGGCATCAAGTAAATCTCCTGTCTAGAACAGACATACTGGCCAGTGAGGCAACTTGTCAGGTCGGCGTCGACGAATGCTACCACAAGATCGCGTGATACGGAGGCGAAAGCAGCAAATTTATGGTCCTCATTGTGATATCCATTTTCAAGTTGAGGGAGTACTGAATGCCAATGAAGGATTCCGGATTATGAACCGCCATGTATGCAGATTATGAAGGTGTATCTCATGTATAAATGGAATTGTATTCCTTTTCTGGTTTCTCCATTCCTTCGTATCTGTTGGTCTCCGCAGATGACATGTTGTGCCGAAGCGAGTTACTTTGTTGTTGTAGCATGCAATTTGGATTCAGAATCGAACCGTAAGTAAAAATTTAGTTGGCTGAATGTACAGTCCCTTTGACATCCATTGAGACATCAACAATGGACTAACTGAATACGAATAATTTGGACAACTTGCATCTGTACAATCTCAATCTCCTGAGTTTAGGATGACAAGGCGCCTGCTTCAAATAGGATAACCCGTGATGAAAATGGAGTCTCAGTAGATTTTCTTCCACATTCGCTAACCATATTAGAAGGAAGAAATTACCCCATTCCTTCCAATAAGCCGATTGTAATATTACGCTGACGTGTCTTATGAGTCCGATTTATGGGCTTGAATTCCACGAATATTCCGCTATGTGGTAGCACTGGACGTTCCTACCAAGGATTACTATGTCATTCGGTCATTGAAGTACATTATCAAATCATCGTGACTTCGTTCCAATAATCCACAGTATAATCAGCAGCTAGACTGTGAACACACTCCTCTTCTACTCCAAAGTAATGGTATTCAAAGGAAGTGAAATCAGGGCATAAATTATGTGGCTAGGTAACAATATCAATTATAGTCTGTGGAACCTCGGATTCAAATTGAGATGTTTCCTGTGGCTGAGATCTTTGCGAAAAGTAGGACAAATGCATTTACGAAAAGAGAGTGCCAACTATCACTCATTCTTCAGACAGGATCAACTAGGGATGCTCAACTTCGGTTCCGAATTGAGGCAAGAACCGAGAACGAGAACCGCTCGAACCGGCGAATTAGGTCTTCAGGATTTTGATAAAAGGCAGGGCATATTCATGAGTCTCCCATCACTTCAGCACTCTTTAAAGTTGCAAATCGATATCACAATGAAGACCTTCACCTCCGCTGTGCTTGCCTTTGTATCATGCGCTTTCATAGTACCATTCGTCGTCGCCGCCCCTGCCGACCCCCCTTGTCTCACTAGTCAGTATGTCAAGACTAGACAGGATTTCGTTGACTCAAATAAGCCTTGTTCAACAGAATGCGGGATTAAGTTGCTCGACTGCATTGGCAATGGCCGTATGCCTCCATCTTTCTTGGAAAAGGAGTGCGTCGCACCGTATCACTCATGCCGGCACTCCTGCCCTGCGGATCAATCCTAACCTCGTCCCAAATTGGGATGATAGTGTACGTCCTCTTCCTCAATGTTATGATATACATGTTTTTGACCAATAGGCTGTTTTCACAGCTGACGGCATTGTGTGCTGGACGTTCCACGCAGACTTTAAACTTGATACTAATTCTATACATATTATTAATGTTATTATTTCCTCGAAACCATTGCTTATACATATGTCCCTGGTTGAATCAGGCTATCCATACTTCGGGTCCTTGTTGCAATTGAAATTTGTATTGTACTTTGATGCAGCAAAACATAAATGGGTTGCTAGACAGGACCAAAAACGACGCCAGCAGGATTTGAACCTGCGCCCTCAAAGAGGAACAGATAACAACGAGTTGGTGGACACTAACTCAATTCGAATCTGTCGCCGTAACCACTTGGCTATAGCGCCTTAGGATGACGGTTTAAAAAATTTATAATGTCTTTAGATAGTCAATTTTTCTCCACAAATCAATTTACACGCAAATCATGCCGCACGGACCAGCAACGAAATTCCTAGACCGACGGCCTCTCACACATCCTCGCAGAGACTACTTTTTCCCCTAGTCAGCTTGCAGAACGGACGTGCAGGTATCCTGTCGCTGTATCGTTTTTCCTACCTGTTAATTCATTTCAACTCAGCCTCCGAATGTCTCCGTTTGCCGATGTCTTCTCTGTAATGGGACGCTAAGTTACTCGGTCTTGAATGCATTTGTGACGCAGTGGAGGAATTTGTTGTTGATTACAGCTTTGTATCATGGATGTGTGCATGTGTATGTATCATTCCCTATCATCAGTCGCCCTCTTCGTCAAGTTGAGTTATCGTCCATGAAACACCCCAGGTTTCACGAAGAGCATTGTGCCCGTGCCGACATTCTCATTCTCAACATCGGTTCCAGGATATATAGTATGGTCAAAAAACCGCAGAATCACCTCCATCCAACGTTCATCGCTTGCCGACGCTCGATATGCCGCGGCAATGGCAATGTCGCATTTGTAAGGTTCTCACTGTGGTCTGCAATGCAGCACGAAAGGTAACCTAATAACGAAGTTATATAAAGAATGGAGTATGTACCAGTAGTACATACCTAATAACGAAGTGGTCAAAGCTAAAGGATATACTGTATCTACGAAGGAGGATAACAGCGCGGGATCACGTGTGTGGTCATATCATGACACCACACCCCCTCTTGAAGACAGAGAAATGAAGAGGAGAAATAGAAAGACAAAAGAAAGCACGAAATATCAAAGAAAGAAAGAAACTAAAAATAGATCGAACGGCCGGCACGCCAAAGAAGAGAGGAAGAGAAAAAAAAAGAACCACAGGCCACGTCAGCCAACTGTCCTAGGACGCCCTCGACGACGTCCTTGCAACACCCCTTCCACAGCCCCTCCCTCTGTGTTCACCCGTCGTGAGACTCCCTGTTTGCGCGAAATCTTGACCTTACCCCTCGTAGCTTCCTCCCGACGAAACTTTGCCACCAATCTGCGTGCATTTTGCATGCCGTACTCTGGAATCCACTCGTTTTCGCTCTCGTCAAACCCAAGCCACTTCACCAAAAACTCCACAACACCACCCCTCGTCCGCCGCTCCCTCAGTATGCGCTCAATTTCACGCTCTTCGCCGCCGGGCATTAACACAGGCGGCGGCGGCAACTGTCGTCTGCCCAGAATGGTGTCCGTACGAGCTGGGATCAAGCACGAGACATGGAAAACATCGTGAATGGCCCAACCAGCAGGCAACTCCAATCGATATGCAGAATCGGAGACTTTCTGTGCAATACGGAAAGGCCCAAAACGACGAAAATCCAATTTATTGTTAGGGCGCGATGAGCGCAGGTCAGAGCGTTCCAAGAAGACACGATCACCAGGGATGTAGTCGGGTGCCTCATCCACCCAATCATCGTGAAATTTCTTCATCCTCTCCGCGGTGAGTGTCAGAATTGCCTGCAGCTCGCCCTGCACCCTGTGGATGCGCTCCAGCCTCTCGTCGGCGCGTGGAACTGATTGCGAATTCACAGGATCCACGGAAAACGATGGGTTATAGCCGTATTCAGCAAAAAATGGGGACATCCCTATTGCTGTATGGTGTCTGTTGTTGTAGGCAAACTCTGCAAAGGGAAGCCACTGCACCCAGTCGTCCTGGTAGTAGTCGACGTACGCGCGCAGGTAAATTTCCAATTCCTGATTAACCCTCTCTGTCTGACCATCGGTTTGTGGGTGATTAGCGGATGACATCGCGCGCTTAATACCCAAACGTTCCCACAAACGTTTTGTGTATTTCGCAATAAATTGTGGCCCCATGTCCGACACAATCTTCTTGGGAGTCCCATGCAAAGACCATACCCGGTCTATGAAGGTGTCACACATTTCTACTGCACCATCGGTGGTGTGTGCCGGAAGGAAGTGGGCACGCTTTGTTGACTTGTCACAGACCACCTGAACCGCGTCGTATCCCTGCGATGGTGGCAGCGGCCCAATGTAATCGGTGGAAATGTGCTGCCAAGGACCTGCAGGCACCTCAAGGGGTTGTAGCTTTCCATAGGGTTTCTGTCGACGGGGCTTGGTGCGTTGGCAAGTATCACATCCATCAACATACCGAGCAACAAATTCTGACATCCTTGGCCAATAGTAGTTCCGTGACACCAGCTCCAGCGTGTTTGAGATACCAGGGTGGCCTGCCGGGATCGCATCGTGATACAGCTGCAAAATCCAACGCTTCAATTCCTCGTCATTGGGCACATACACCAGCCCACGAAACCGCACCACGCCATCATCCACCACAAAGTCCTTCAGCCGACGTTGAACAAGGCCGGGAGCGTTAGGTAAATCCCACATGAGATCCAACTTGGGGTCCTTACGAGACACTGTACGTATCCTGTCCATAATCTCCTTGTCGGCACGTATAACTTGCCCCACCCTAGCCACCACCTTGGACATACCACAACAACGCAGCTCCAGCACCACACCTCGCTTTCCCAACACCGTACCACCACCACCATCATTGGAATCCTGCCCCAGCCTCTCTGCTGGCAAGATCTCCATAGCAGCATTGTCACGGGCCATCCCGTGGATGTGGTCAGCACGACGAGACAACTCGTCTGGACCTGCACTCAAACGGCCAGGCCGGTGGTGGATCTTGAAGACAAAACGGTTCAAAAAAAGGCTCCACCGCGCCTGTCTGCGATTCAAATCACGAGCTGTCATGAAGAACTCCAGGTTGCGATGATCAGAAAATATATCAATACAGAAGGGGTTGCCCTCCAGGTATGGTCGCCAGACTTCAAGAGCACGCACAACAGCTAACAACTCCTTGTCGTGAACATCATAGTTGCGCTCTGCGGGTTGCATAGCCTTTGAAAAGTAAGCCACGGGGCGCCAATCACCAGCTGCATCCTTCTGCGACAGGATGGCTCCTACAGCAAAATCTGATGCATCCGTCTCAACATGGAATGGCGCCTCCATTTCCGGCAGCATCAATACTGGTGCTTGTATAAATGCTTGCTTCAACTGTGCAAACGCCGCTTGCTCCACATCACCCCACCTCCAAGCCATGTCTTTCCGCTTCAAATTCTCCAGTGGGCGGGTAATGTTGGCATAGTCTGCAATAAAGCGGCGATAGAAGTTACAGAAGCCAAGGAAGCGACTAACATGCCGAACATTGCGTGGCACTGGCCAATCCGTTACCCCGCTGACCTTGACTGGGTCCATGCCAACACAACCAGGTGAGATACGAAATCCCAAATAATCCACTTCTGTCGTGCGGAACTGACACTTCTCTGGTTTCAGAAACAGATCTGCTTTCCGAAGGCGACGCAAGACTTCCTTAACCTGTTCGTCGTGTTTTGAAGGGTCTTGAGAGAAGATAATAATGTCGTCCAGGTAGAGTACCACATTAATGTCGACAAGGTCATGGAATAGATCATTAACCATGCGCTGAAAGGCAGCCGGAGCATTGCGAAGACCAAACTGCATAACCAAAAATTCAAATTGGCCATAACGGGTCCGGAAAGAAGTCTTCCATTCATCACCTTCCCGTATGCGCACATTGTAGTAACCCCATCGCATGTCTAAGGTAGTGAAAACCTTTGCTGCCTTGAGACGGTCTAGGAGTTCAGCGGAGAGAGGAATTGGGTATGCATCGGGCCGCGTGATGGCATTGAGTGCACGAAAATCCACCACAAGACGGAGAGATCCGTCCTTCTTTTTGACAAAGAAAACAGGAGCTCCACACGGGGCCTTGGAGGGCCGTATATAACCCTTCTTGAGGTTGTCATCAATGAATTCCTTCAGTGCCCGAAGCTCTGCTGCTGACATCTGGTATAGCTTGCCAACAGGAGGTGGCACATTGCCCTCTAACTCAATCGCCAAATCATGGGGCTTATGGGCCGGAAGCCGTTCGGACCGACCCTTATCAAAGACATCCAAAAATTCGTGAAACTCTGCAGGCACTAAATCTTCAACTGAGCCAGTAGCTTTTGCAGGAGTTGCAGCCTCTGCCAGGCGCTGTGATACTGAATGACTGGCGGCAGCACGAATACCTGGCCCCTGGCATCCACGGTGTGATTCTCCATCCCAGCACTGTTCCAAGGACACACCCTCAACCACCCCACCTGCCTCTTCTTGTTGCACTGCATGCTCCAAAGCTTTTGCAATCTCTGCATGTGCAACACGAAGTGCATCTGCCTGTAGGTCACGTGTCATCTGTGTCCAACTTGCACGCGAACATTTTAAAAGGTGCAGAGATTCCCTCCGAATGCGAAGTCGGCCCGTAGCGCCACATGTGTTGGTTTGGCGGCACTGGCTATGCGTGTGAGGTGTCTTACGGCCTGGTTTTTGCCGGACTGGATGTAACAGCTTCAACCTCTCCACATCATCAGCCTCAACTTCCAACCCAGTACGTCTCGCCTCCCGTGCGTGCTGGCGTGCACGGCGGCGTTGCCTTTCTAGCAGTCGCTTACGCAGCCTTCCAGGTGAAGGTGAAGCAGCTGCAGCAGTTATGGCCTCCGGCAAAGGTAAGCACCTCTGCCTGCAGTATTCCGAAGTAAAATCCAAGGTAGAGCGGTCAAAATCTACCACCGGATTGTGTCGCCGTAGCCAGTTAATCCCAAATATAAGGTTGTCATCCCCAATATCAGTAACATCGCATACTAGCAATTCCGAATGTGAGTCGATGAAAACCTTGAGGTGGACTTCATGAGTGATAAGACCCGACTTGATTTCAGAGTTGTCAATTGTGCGCAAACGGAGGCTCCTCTTCTTTGGGATTGAAATTAGGCCATGTTGCTCCACAAAACGTGGATTAATGAAACAGCAGCTAGCGCCCGAATCTAGCATTGCCCTAGTATCAATAATGGTAGGCACATTGGGTGTCGCGGTTTTGTGTACATGAATAGTAATTGGAATTTCAAAGGAAGAAAACTGTGATCGAGGAGAACGAGCATGAATCACAGCTGCACGGCGGGTCCGACAACGACGGCGGCGAGGCACAGTCTGATTTGGACCAGTCAAAACCAATTTATTTGGAGGCGTAAGTACAGAAAACCTGTTCTGGGTTGCACTTGCAGCGACAAGGCAAGGCAACCCTACACAAAACCCGGCTCGGGGGCTGCAGGTTCCGCTATGGGTGGCTCGGAGGAAACTGTTCCCAATCCATGTGCTTCAAGCACCTTTGTGACCTCCTCTAAAAGCCCTGCCCGCAGCCGAGCAACAGTAGATGGACAGTTGGCACGAACATGACCACTCTCTCCACATCGATAGCATTTCCGAGGTAAGTGCCGGGCCGCATCAACATCCATAGCATTAGGATCACGTGGAGCAGGAGGAAGGGATGCCTGAGCAGGGCGGGGTTGAACAGCATGAGTTCCTGAAGGTAAAGCTGACCGTGCAATAGCAGGTGTAGGCACTGCAGGACTGCGGTGTGGGTGAGGAGCGTGACGTCGTAGTTCTGCTGCAATGTCTGCATGTCGTGTTTCGCGACGCAAAAGAATTGCCTGGGCTTCCTCTGCCCCCTTGAAGTCTGAGTGAGCCAGAAGCTGCTTGGTTTGTAAAGACAAACCAGCCCAGAAACACGCATCCACAAATGTCCCAGTCCTATCTGCTACTGGCAACCGAGCAACCAACTCGCGGAACTCAGTAATGTACTGGGTATCGGATTTCTGGCCCTGCTTGAAGCCCAAGAGGCGCTGTGTAGCATCGCGTGCCGAGTCACGAGAGCAGAATGTGGCCTTGAATGCTGCCAGATATGCATCCCAATTTTCACGGAGTTCGGAATTTCCACCCTCTGCGTCGCCGAGTGTAATGACTGCCGACCACGAGTATGCCTGCCCAGATAGATAAGACTGCGCCCATAGAATACACTGCGCATCATTGGAAAACTCCTCAAAGTGGCGGTTAACCGATATCTGCTGAACCCACTCCTCCGCTTTCTGTTTGCTTGTCCCATCAAACACCGTGGCAGGATTAACTTTCGGCATCCGAGAGGGACGAGCACGAGCGGCGCTCACGGCATCAAGTCGTTGCTCGGTTGCCGCCAACGCAGCGCGGAGTTCCTGGTTCTGCACCTCTAGACGAGAAAAACCCTCTGCCGCCTCCTCCAGGCCTCGCTCCAACTCGGACAACCTGGGTGCAAGCAACACCTCCAAGGCCGTATAAACCTCCTGCGCAATAGGATTGGTGATCGTGGGGGGTGGCGGCGGATGCTCGCCCTCTCCTATCGTAGTGGAATTCCCATCCGGCATGCTGGAAAGAAGCCCCAAAGGCGCAAATGCCGAAAAAAAAAATTTCTCCGGAAGGAAACGGGTTGAACGTATAAGAGCTTTGACCAAGTGTAAGGTTCTCACTGTGGTCTGCAATGCAGCACGAAAGGTAACCTAATAACGAAGTTATATAAAGAATGGAGTATGTACCAGTAGTACATACCTAATAACGAAGTGGTCAAAGCTAAAGGATATACTGTATCTACGAAGGAGGATAACAGCGCGGGATCACGTGTGTGGTCATATCATGACAGCATTGTGTCTGGGCCCCGGACGCGGACGCGATGGTGAGAGACGGTTTCTCATCCGAGAACAAACCAAACCCCATGATGCATGACATCAGATCTCGCCTACCCACGCTCTCTCAAGAAGGTGCTTATCAACACAAACCTACGCATTCTTCCCATCGACATTCTCTCTCTCTCTCTCTCTCTCTTTTCCTGCAATACCCCACACTAACGAACTCGAAGCCACAAAACCACAAACATGCCCCTCCCAACGCGCAAAATCGGCACGGACGACGTCACAGCCATCGGATTCGGGCTCATGGGGTTATCTGGATTCTACGGGGCAGTAGATACCGACGAGGAGCGGTTCAAGGTACGATTACCACCCCCACCCCCACTATAACTTGCTCGTGGCCGTCTATGGTCTGTGTATAAACAGACGCGCTAACCAAACTGCGTCTGCGTCGTATCAGCTCCTTGACGCGGCGGTGGAGATGGGATGCACGAACTGGGACACAGCCGCGATGTACAACGACAGCGAAGAGCTCCTCGGGAAATGGTGCGCAGCCAAATATTTCTGTCATTCTCACATACACATACAAACACGACGATGATGCCTGCGCGCAACAGGTTCAAACGCACAGGCAAACGCTCCCAAATCTTCCTCGCCACCAAATTCGGGATCACACCGCAAGGTCCAAATGGCAAACCTGAATACGTGCGCAGTGCGATTGAGACGAATTTACGGAGGTTGGGCGTTGATCAGATTGACTTGTATTATCTCCATGTGAGTGCCTTATTTTTTTTTTTTTTTTTTTTTTGGTTTTGTTTTGTATGAGGAGTTGCGGGTGTTGGTGATTTCGGTGATTTAATTGTGTCTGTGGTTGTAGCGTATGGATCAGACGGTGCCGATTGAGGTTAGTCGTGTTGATCATGTTGAACTTTCATAGCTAGGTATTGATGATGATGATGGTATATGACGATAGGTCACAGTCAAAGCCATGGCCGAACTCGTAAAGTGCGTAACTTTACTCACCCACCATTTCCCTTACCCTTACCCCTCACCCCTCACCTCCCCACCCCCACAAACCCACACAGAGAAGGCAAAGTGCGCTACCTCGGCCTCTCCGAATGCTCCGCCTCCACCCTGCGGCGCGCACACGCCGTGCACCCCATCGCCGCCGTGCAAATCGAGTACTCCCCCTTCTTCCTCGACATCGAGGAGGAGCACGTTGGGTTGCTCAAAGCGTGCAGAGAGCTGGGTGTCGCGGTTGTTGCGTATTCGCCCCTGGGAAGGGGGTTGTTGACGGGGACTATTGTGCGTGTTGAGTTTTGAGTTTTGAGTTTTGGGTTTTGAGTTTTGAGTTTTGCGTGTCTTACGTCTGGTCGTGTTAGAAATCAAATGCGGATTTCGGAGACGACGATTGGAGAAAGGCGATCCCAAAGTCCGTTTATCATTACCCCCTCCACATCCACATCACCCACATCAACACTTCCACTAACATCCACCCACCACAGATACAGCGACACCAACATGCCCAACATCCTCAAACTCGTCGAGGGCCTCGAAACTTTCGGGAAAAAATACAGCGCAACTCCAAGTCAAATCGCACTTGCGTGGTTGCTGGCTCAAGGGGACGATATCATTCCTATTCCCGGTACGAAGAAGATCAAGGTTAGTTCCATGTCCAGTGTCCAGTGTCCAGTGTCCCTCCCCATCCCCCTCACCCCTAGTTACCTTATCTTGCCTGATCTTGCGATGCTGACTCATGCAAACCATTCGAATGCAGTACCTCAAAGAAAACATCGAATCCCTGAACATAACCCTCTCACCCGAAGACATCGCCTCCATCAGAACATTAGCAACCACAATAAACCCAACAATTATCGGCGGACGCTCAAGGATGATGAACCTCTTGTTCGCCGATACACCTGCATTGTAACATGTAAATGCAAATGTAATACATCGAGTCCCGAGGGGTAACGTGTAAAGAGAAATATGATTCAATGCCAACTACAACCAATTCCATCATTGCAAAAGCAAAAATCAGCCAACTCAAAAACTCCAAACACACAAAAGGCAAAGAAAAGACAATGCGACGCCAGCAGGATTTGAACCTGCGCCCTCAAAGAGGAACAGATATTGTATCACAAAGATGAAAGGTTTCTTCGAAGTTAAACAATCCATCTCGATTCAAATCTGTCGCCGTAACCACTTGGCTATAGCGCCTAGTACACCTGTTAAAGTTAGGTTGTAGCTGCTGGCGTGGGTGCTTTGATGCGGTTACACCAATGGCGCAAGTGCACTTTTCGACTTTGAATACAACTATTGGACCATCCCCGCGGGAGACTCAGACACTGGTAAATCAACAATCTGAACATTGGATGTCGTGTCGGATAACACTCGTCAAAAGTCTGAAAACCCACCAAAGAAACTACAATAAATGTGCCGACACAAAACACAACAGAAGCGACGCCAGCAGGATTTGAACCTGCGCCCTCAAAGAGGAACAGATGTGAAGTCCTAGAATCCGCGATCGCACCCAACCCTGAGAAGAGGGTGAGGAGGGAAGGAAGAAGGAGATTCTAATCTGTCGCCGTAACCACTTGGCTATAGCGCCTTGTTTTAACTTGAGATGTACTTGGTTTGTTTGAGTTGTACTTGATGGTGTTGTTGTTGTTGTTGTCGATGTCGATGTCATTGTCGATGGATCTGTGCTGAACAGGGCATTAGTGATTGCTCGTGTAGTTGTAGTTTCAGTTGTACTCGCACTTGCACTTGCACTCGCGAACCACTATGATCAACGCAACGCATTGGGAGAAATAGCGGGGCCCATCATCATGATCATCACCGACCGAAACATACCCACGCTGGCTCTGATTATGATTATGAACCCGCCACGCCACGTGTATCAAATGTGATGTACTCGGGTCGGCTCACCGACACTGGAGGTGTGAATGATGGATATCATAATCATAATCGTATCACCTCACATTCACAGCGCTTTCTCTCGCCTCGTCTCACCTTTTACTGATCCCCACTGTTTTCTGTTAGGCTTGCGCATGTGCTTGTGCATGGAGTACTGATACTGATTCTGATACAGACAAGCCGACGGTTGGATTGGATTGTGTTGGATTGACACAGACACAGACACAGACACAGACACAGACTCTACTCGAATCTCGGTGGGGTCCTGTGATTGTGATTTCGATACGATTTTGGAGTCTGCGATCGTTTCGAGCGCCTCAGGCTACTTTTCACCTTTTCCGTTCCGAGTCCGGGTACGAGTTCGGGTGCCCACTACTTCCTCTTCCGAGTGCGATTCACGACACCCAGACACACCCAGACACACACAACTTTCGATTCGCCGCACACACCACTCTAGAATAGAATAGAACGACAGAAGAGACCAGCGACAACCATAACCGATGCCCTCGCTTCATCTCGCGGGACGCCAGCGCCAGCGCAGGCGCTCGTCGCATAGTGTTTGTACGTCGTCCTTTGCTCTGCCTATCCGTTCATTGGCTTACTCATCTCATCTTCCATCTTCCATCTCCCCGCTTCCCTCTCACCGACACACACACACGCACACAGTTACCCAAGCTAAACCAGGCACCTACGGTATCCCCACCTCCACAACACACCGTCCACCCGCACTCCCCCTCCCTCTCCCACAGCAGCAGCAGCAGCAGACAACAGTAACGTTCGCACCCAACGTAACGCCCACTTCATACGCCGCTGGATCCGACGATGTCGATCTCGAGGTCGATTTCGAGCTCGGCATGGGTACAGGGATGGGTACGGGGGTGGGCATGGGGGTGGGCATGGGCAGTGGAGGGACGCATGGATATGGATATGGACAAGGGCAAGGCTACGTATCCTATGCGCTCGCAGCTGCGATCGGCAATCCGTCTGCTGCTGGGTTCAACGGTGCATCGGGCTCTCAGTTGCGTGCGGGAGTTGGTGCCGGCTCGAGTGCTAGTGCTAGTGCTAGTACGAGCGCGGGAGCGGGATTCGGTGCGGGAGCGTCCTCATCCTCATCCTCAATAACAATAGCAACACCATCATCCGCTCCACCGACATCCTCAACGAACGCAACCGCCCCAACCTCAACCACCACCACCACCACCACCCTCACCCCAACGCCCCCCGCGCCACCCCCAGCGCCAGCCCTAACCGCCGCCCTCGCCCCAGCCCTAACCCCCGCCCCAGCCCTAACCGCCGCCCTCGCCCCAGCCCCCGCCCCAGCCCTAACCCCCGCCCCAGCCCCCGCCCCAAGACGCAAACGCGCGCCCCCACACAAACGCCGCAGCCAAGGATACATCCCGCGCCCGCCCAACGCGTTCATGCTCTTCCGCGCGGACTTTGTGAGGCGGCGGCATGTGCCTGGGAGTATTGGGATTGATGGTTTGAGTATTGGTATTGATGGTTTGAGTAATGGGAACGGGGGAGGGGGAGGGGGAGGGGGAGGAGGGTTGTCGAGGGTTGTTGGTACGTCGTTCATTTATCTACCTTTTTCGTGTGTTTTTTTTTAACGGATACGGTACGGTACATTGCACTACACAACGCGACATCGCAAACAAAAACCAAATAGGCACGTTCTGGCACCAACTCCCCCTCGAGCAAAAAAAGATATGGGAAGTGCGCGCGAAGCACGAGAAGGCGGCGCATAAGGCGATGTTTCCGAATTATCGGTTTAGGCCTGTGCATGGGAAAGGGAGGGGGAGGGGGAAGGAGGGGGTGGGGGTGGGGGTGGGGGATACGGGGAGGGATAAAGATGGAGATAAAGGGAGGAATGAAGGAAGGAAGGGGGATAAAGATAAAGGGAGGGAGGGGGGTAAAGATAAAGATAGGGATAGGGACAAGGGGAAGGGGAAGGAGAGGGATACTGATAAAGATACGAGGCAGGAGGGGCGGAAGGGGGAGGGACAGCGAGAGAAGGGTAAAGAGAAGGAAAGGGTTATGCGAACAGATACAGATGAGATCGCACACGCCGTACAGCGCATGGAGCGCGCGCTTTCTCTTCATGACGATCTCGACCTCGATCTCGACGGTGGTGTGGGCTCGGGCGTAGCTCGCGATGGTGATGGTGGTGGGGGTGGGGGTGGGGTGGACGATGGGGGTGGGGAGTGGTACGATGTTGATGTTGATGTTGACTTGGACTTCGATGTGGATGGGGGATCCGGAGGGTGAGTTCGACGGTGGGCTAGGACAAGATCTCGAGGTAGACGCGGATGTGGAAGTGGAAGTGGAAGGAGGAAGCGCGCGAACACCTGGACCTCGACCTGGTCCTGGGGGTTGTACCGGTGTTCATCAACCCGTTCGCACACTCCAACGATAGTTCTGCGTATGGAAATGGGCCTGCTACGGCGCCGATGGCGTTGTCGTCGTGGTACGGATACGGATACGGGGAGGGGAGCTTCAACGATGTCGGCAATGAAAACAATGTCGGTAATGGTAATGACTTCAACGGGAACAACTTCAACGGGAACACTTTCACCGCCAGTAACTTCACCGGTGTCCATTTCAACGCCAATACCTTCAACTTCAACGCCAATACCTTCAACGCCACTATGGACCCACTGCACGTCGGTACGAATGACGAACGCGAACACCAACGCGAACACTGGCATAACCGGAGCCATGGACACAGACGCGGAGATCATACCCCGCGGACACCGCCGCTCGTCGTCTGTGCCGCTACCTAACGAGTGGGGGGTGTATACCCATGGTCATACCTTTGGACATAACTTTGGTCATAACGTTGGTCATAACGTTGGTCATAGCTTTGGTCATACCTTTGGACATACCTTTGGTCATAACGTTGGTCATAGCTTTGGGTATGGGTCTGGATATAATTATGGGAATACTTTTGGGCATGGGCATGGGTCGGGTGCTCAGATTTTCCATGGTGGTGCGGGTGCGGGTGCGACAGGGAATATCGCGGTTCGGGGTGTACCTCAATTCACGAACCCGTTTTCTACGGGGTTGGCGGATTCGGCGTCGACGTCGGCGTCGACGTCTGCACCGTCTGCATCTACATCCACGGCTCTGTCCGCAGCTGCAGCTACAGCTGCATCTGCATCTGCCTCGACAGCTATAGCTACGACTATAGCTACGGTTCAATCCACGGCTCTGGATACAGCTACGACACCATCCGGTGATGAACATGTCGATCCTCGACGGCAACGCCACCTGAATCAGCAGCAGCAGTTTTACACGCCGGACATCGATCGCGATGTACACGCGCATGCATATACCCACCAATCGACTGCAGACGTGGGCGGGGGTGGGGGCGGGAGTGTGCACCACCCGACGCCGGTGCGCGCGATGCCGTTTGGGCTCGGGATTGGTGTTGGTGTTGGTGGCGGGGTTGGTGTTGGTGTTGGTGTTGATCGACAGGTATACGAGGATCAGGATCAGACTCGGGATCGGGAGCATAATCAGGCTCAAGGTCAGACTCGGTATCAGACCCAGAATCACGGTCGGGATCAAGCCCAGGATCAGGATCATGAGCATGAGCATGATCAAGCTCGCAGTCAATCTTATCTTCAAGCTCAGTATGCGGACCACGCGCAGTATCAGTCTCACCAGACTCATTCGCAGTACAGCCACCTGCACTTCCATCCGGATATCCAAAATCAGCTCCAAAATCAAGCGCACCTCCAAGCGCACCTCCAAACCCAATACCCCTCCCACCAATACCCTTCCCAATTCCAACATCACTCCCACCGATACCCAACACAACTCCCCTCCCAACACCCCTCCCACTTCCCAAACCCAAACACATACCCCTACACATACCCACACGCAAACCAACAAACACAACACACGCAATACACGCAATACACCCCACGCCCCTCGCTCCGCCTCAGCGTCGCGTTTGAGATGGGGTTCGTTGGGCATCGGAGAGCGAGTTCGGCGCAGGGGCGGTTGATGCGTTGGGGGTGGGGTGGGGGCGGGGGAGGAGGGGGTGCGGATGCGGGAGGGGGTGCGGGAGGGGGAGGAGAGGGAGGAGAGGGAGGTGCGGGAGGAGGTGGGGGAGGAGGTGTGGGTGCGGTTGGGGGAGCGGAAGGAGGGGGAGGTGGGGGAGGTGGGGGAGGTGGGGGAGGAGGTGAGGTGAGTGGGGGAGGGAAACAGGAACGGGAAGTGGAGCGGGAGGGGGAGGTGGAAGACACGGAGGACCAGGGACACCTACAAGCGCAAGAGAACACTACGCCGACATACGCCTCGTTTTCGCGAGACATCGGAGTGCACCCGGATTCTCACTCGCATTTGCATTCGCAGTCGCATCGTCATTCTGACTCGCATTCGAACTCGCACTCAAACTCCAGCGCACACGCGCACTCAAACTCACACATGCACATGCACTCAAACTCCCACTCGAGCGTCCACTCGCACTCGAACTCAAACTCCTACTCGAGCGTCTACTCGCACTCGCACTCAAACTCGAGCACGCACGCAAACTCGCCTATCACCGTCCCGCGTCTGCCAAGCTTCGATATGAGCGCGTACATGGACATGGACATGAACATGGACTCTGCAATGGGTATGGGGATGCATTTGGGTGTGGGCTTGGACTCGGGTGTGGGTATGGGTATGGGGATGGGTATGGCTGAGAACGGGATGGGGATGGTTGAGAACGGGATGGGGATGGTTGAGAGCGGGATGGGATTCGGTGCAGGGCTGGACATGCAATCGGGGATGGGAATGGGGTCTGGTATGGGTATCATGGTGCAGGGAGCCAGTGGTGATCTGGATGTGTATGCGGTGCACCAGAACGCGCAGGGGCAGGGGCAGGGGCAAGGGCACGCGCTGGGGAAGGGGGAGTATAGTGGGTATCATGTGTACGAGTGAGTGAGTGAGTGAGGGGTGGGTATAGTTCTCGTGTGTTTTCTATTGGTTTCTGTGTTCCCTGTTCTCTGTTCTCTGTTCTCTGTTCTGTGTTTTTCTTCTCTTTTTTTTCTCGGTTTATTTTGTGTTGTACATGCGATCTGATCTATACACGACTTGATCCTCTCCCTCCTCTTCTCTCTTCTCTCTGCTCTCTGCTCTCTGCTTTTTCCCTTCCTTCATTCTTTCCCTGATTTCTTATTTTCTTTATTTTTGTTCGGTTACTCGTTTCGTTTCTTATTTGTGTGATCTCTGCCTCTGCTTCTTACTATGACTCTCGTTTGCTGGTTGATATCCTGTATCCATAGATAGATCTCCCTTTCCCCTCCCCTCCCTTTCCCCTCCCCTCTTCTCCTTTCCTTCTTTCCCTCCCTCTCCTCTCCCTCTCTCCTTCCCTTCTGCTTGCCGTCCCTCCTGCTTTCCGTGCCTCCTCTCTGACCCCTCTCTTTGTAGCCATTATAATTTGTATACGTATGTTCACGTTCCGGGTTTATCTGCTTGTCTGTCTGTCTGTCTGTCTCTTTCTCTCTCTCTGTGTGTGTGTATACATGTATTGTACGTAGAGTTTCGGTTTCAAGTGCCGTCTTTTTTATTGTGTTTTTGTGGTAGTGCTTGTGCTTTTTTTATATGCGCAAGGTCTGTCAACTAAGGTCAACATCGAGATTTACCTGGGGGGACGATCCAAGTCCAAATTATCCAGTCATTGGTCAGTGGTCATTGGCAGGTTAAAGATAGCATCGCATGATAATGTTTACCAAGACGCTCAGCTTCAAGGCGCTATAGCCAAGTGGTTACGGCGACAGATTCGAATTGTCAGTTGAATACTGGTTAATGTTATCTGTTCCTCTTTGAGGGCGCAGGTTCAAATCCTGCTGGCGTCGTTTTTTAATTTTATTCATTCTGTGTGCCGCACAACCTTTGTACTTATATCTTGCTGCTTCGAGTTACTGTACGAATTATTTTTTGTAACAAGTACCGGAAGTGTAAAACTTGTTGAGAATATAACAACCGGTCACACATGTATAAACATTGACAATGCTCTTAAGGGAAGGATAATATTGATTTTATGTATAGGTTTAGAATTAAGTTTAAAGTCTGCGTGGTTCTTCCAGCACACCACATCGTCAGCTGCGAACAAGGTCTAATGGTCAACAACGTCCGTATCACAACTTGGGGAGGACGTACACTGCTATCTCAGCTTGGACTGGGGATGTGATGGCTTTCAAAGAACGCAGGAAATAGTGCATGCTGTATATGTTGTTGTGCACTGCGGTATAGCCGTAAGCGGATTGCGGATTGCGGATTGGGAGAAGAGGAGAAGAGGACGCTGCGGTTGTGCAGGGTGTAGGGTGTTAGCTGTCAGCGGTGTCGTGCAGTCTGTTGAACAAGGGATATTTTGAGTCAATTGATTTTTAGGGATAGAAATTTGATGTGCTTATCTGTGAGGCTACTTGCTGGGTCTGCGGCGACGAATGGGAGCGTGAGAGTGGTGATAGGAGGATAAGGGGAGGAGAGGTGGATGTTTTCATTGTGAGGTTGATTTTTCGAGTTGTGGGATTGTTGAGGCGATGAGGGATGAGGGATGAGGGATGAGGGATGAGGGATGAGGGATTTTGTATTGTGTTCCCCCTTTTATGAACATCTGGTGCGCCTTTTTGAGATTATGCAATTTCATTTTTCATACATGCTCGCGCCGCACACGGTGTACTTTGAACATAGACCACTTTGTGCAAAGATATGCATGCATGAATGTTACGACACGGTGTTCGATGGCATTCCTCTTTACACACTGGCACTACAGAGAAAAATGTCAGTTTGAGTTTGAGGCTCCACTGCACAGATTATGAATGAGTTTGTTATTCTAGCCACATAATGTATGATCTGGCTTTCCTTCCTTTGGATACCATTGTTCTCAAGTCGAATGGGAGTATGTTCTGTGCCTGCATGCTGAGTCTCTCATTGATTAATTTAACGAGGGTACTATAATCGAATTGATTCGATGATGTACTTCAGCGATTGAGTGACTTAGTGGCCCTTGGTGGGAGCGTTCCGTGCCACCACATAGCGGGATGTCCTCGGCGCTCATTTTCTGACCTGGTTAACAAATGGGGAGCAAGATCTACCATGACTTCATTGTCATCACAGATTATTCTATATGAAGGAAGAGCCTTGTCGTCCTGACCTCAGAACATCGAGAATGTACACATTCAAGTTGTCCAAACTATTCCTGATCAGTTAGTCCGTTGCTCGTATCTCAATGGGGTCTATGATGTCAAAGGGAGTGTACACTCGGCTAATAGTAACAGGACAGGTGGCATTGATTGCAACGATCGCGGGAAGAGGCTCAACTCCGAAAAGGACAATAATTTACGTTAGAATGGTTGTAAGTGGGACCACCGGCCACGTACCATTGAAAGGTCCCAACCGTCATCTGAGCGGCAGATTCTAGTAAACGTTGCGATGCTAGTCATAGCAGTTGATCCCCGCTTTGCATGGTACCACAAACGGTGTCGAAGTGGAGTCATAATGGCATAGACAATTGACAGGATAACTATCATTTTATGGCCACATCAGGGGGACTCGATCATACCCTATGCGTCTTGTTGCGGCAGCGATGTTATAACGTTATACAAGTACAACAAACTCTGCACTTTCTTGCCGAAAATTGAGTCATCGTATGCGACATTGAAGGTGTTACTCGCTTCGGCGCAACATGACATCTGCGGAGACCAACTGTGATTACGACATGTAAACTCTCCTCACCTTCCGGACGTAGGTTCCCATTGCGAAGGCGGAGAGAAATACAGGGACGCATGCAATATACAGTTATTCTGTGGAGTCCCAGTTGGTCGGGTTGTGGCTGAGAAACATTGTACCGTTGGTGTACTGAGTTATCGTTTTGTTTATGTTAATTAATTGTTTCAGGCATCAAGAAAGCTTCTGTTCATAGAAAAAACTTAGAATTGAAGGACCGTAATGAACTTTATTCGTGATTTTGCTAAGCTCTGATTTACGTGATTATATGTTGAGCATGAGGGAATAATATTATGTTTTGGAACATTTTGTTTCTACTAACATGTAAGGTTCAGATCAACGTGCATAGTCACAAATGGAATAGCATGAAAATTCTAGGGCGTAGAGATGGAAGGAAGAAGACAGAAAAGGAACACAATTCCATTTATACGTGAACCAAGCCTCCAGAATATGCATAAAAGGCGGGTTATAATCCGGAATCTCTCATTGCTTCAGCACTCTCTCAAGTCGCAAGTCGATATCACAATGAAGACCTTCACCTCCGCTGCCTTTGCCCTCGTATCATGCGCACTCATGGTCCAATTCGTCGCCGCCGACCTGACGAGTTGCCTCACTGGTAAATATGTCGAGTCTAGACAGGGGAAGTGATTGACTGACATGCATATCATACGACAGACTGCACCACCGCACTCACCGCCTGCACCACTGCGGCTTCCTCTTCTTCCAATCCTGTCACAGCTATACCACAGTGCACCACGGCGTATACATCGTGCACCATTGCTTGCATTCTTTGAAGGCCATCATACCCCCGGACCCGACATGGGGTAACAGTGTACGCTGTCCGCACATTTTGACATGACATTTTTTGACCATTAAATATTGTTTACAGCTGACGATTCTTGGGTAAAGGGATTATCCATGCAGACTTTAAACTTGATACTAAATATATATAATCAATTTGATTCTTTGCTCGAGACATATTTTATCATTGCCTGAAGTATGCCAGTGAGGATAAACAGTTGATAGGTATTTTCGAGTATGTATACGATGTCTTCAAAGTGAGATTCTGCGGCAAGTGTTGATAAAATGCTTGATAATTAAATTGATCTATATTATTTAGCCAGGTAGACGGGCCAGAAACATATCCATCTAAATATTCACCTCCTTTTCGGGTCAAAGGCGAATGGCGGAGGCTGGTGGAAGGTGTTGTAGTGCTGCGCATATTCGTCCTCCCGAATACTCACTTGTTTGCCCACTTTCTGGCAGTCTGGACAGAGAAAGTACCGCAGTTCTCCTCCGCAATTCATGCCGTGACAATTCTGCGTGTGGGTGTCAAAGAAGCCATAGCGCTTGACGTACATATCCTCTGCAGACATGATATGTGCGAAGAGATTGTCTCCGTACACCATCTCGGGACAGTTATCGTCAATAGGGCAGTATCCAATGGCGTAGGGAGGTGGTTGGTGGTCTTGGTTGATGTGCCTTGCGAGATTCTGCTGTTCGACCCAGGTTTCTCTGCCGAACATGGCACACCCGAGGCATTGAATGCGGGTTGTGTTTCCTGGTGTGCAATCGATGCCGTGGCAGTCCCGGAGGTGGCGGAGGATAGCTTGGTACCTGCATTCGTAGTACTGCGCCTTTGTGAGAGGCTTCATGAACAAGACGGATCCGTACATTTTGTACTTGCAGGCCTTGTTCAGGACACAGGATGCTGGGTGCCTCTCTTTCGGAAGCGCATGGCTTGCAGAAGGAGTAGTGATGCTTGGGATTTCATAATTAGCTCATAAAATATATTCGTTGAGTCGGATATTACTCACCCTTGATAGGAGCTCATTTTGTCGGATGCAAGACTGGTATCTTTGAGTTGTCGATGAAGTTCTTGCTATCTAGCCATTTGGAAAAGGTACATTTATATTCCTTCCGTCAATGCGTTGAGTGGCACAAATTAGGATGGGCTGCGTTTTTCAGCCACTCGCCGCATTGAAGCTATTTTGGTAGACTTGGCAAGAAAAGACGTAGGCGTCGGCTCTGAAGGTCAAAGCGACTGATAATCCGGCACCCTTTGGAACACAAAGCAAATCTCCGAAAAAAAATGTTCGCCGGCAATCTAAACGGCGCCTTTGTGTGTTACTAATTATCTCTTGGGCATGACCTAACTCCAATACTATGTGTTGTTCAATACACGCCGGACAAAAATGCTGACCAGTTAGCCTGGGTGTTGTCCTGACCAGTGACGTGACTAGTACGGTGACCAATTACATAGTGTCACACATATGTTGTCACGCTAAGTCATTATTAGTAGGCTCAACCAGTAAATAACATATTACTTGATTGTTTAATATTTCTTCCTACTCCGCACTGAGTTCTAACGCAAGACAATCAAGTAATTTGCCATTTACTGTTGAGTCTACTAATAATGAATTAGCGTGACAACATATATGTGACACTATGTAATTGGTCACCGTACTAGTCACGTCACTGGTCAGGACAACACCCAGGCGAGAGCGTCGGATCGACTGGGAGCGAGGGCCAAATGGACCTGGACCTGGACCTGGACTTGGCCCTCACATGAATCTGGGAATATTTGTCAGATTTTCCCAAGGTCCAAGGCAAGGTCCATCGTAGGTGTTATTTTAGTGTTACCTTTGCCCGTCATTGCCATTGTGTTTGTGCCACAGCTGACAGAATCTGATAAATAACCAGTAAATTACCACTGAATTTAAAAAATTGGATTAAGTAGCTTCTCTAACTCATTATAAACTAGCATGGTACTATGGCATTAATTTTCTAAGTAATCCAAGTAACTCCCTATATAAATTTGATATAACATTGATCATTCTGAAGAGCCCTAATATTGTTTAAAGCACTAGAGATTTGGTCAATATTCATAAATATCTAAACAATAATTCTTCTGGTGATAGAGAACCATTTAAATCTTTTTGAGCAATGCACCACCACAAATGATGTTAAATGCAGTTGAATGAGTCTCAATATGCCGCAAATATTCCAAGTTCAAGCTGAGTTTCGGCTGAGTTTTCGAGTTTGATCCAATCAGGTGACTCATCCCACAGGTTCCCCTTAAGCTCCATGTTTGTCACTCATGGTACAACAACAGGAATATATGTGGAACATATCTAGTCCACTGGAGGTTTACACAAAGGCCATATGTGGGCCACGGTGAGATTTTATCTCGGTCAAGCCCCGAAGTCCAAGTCCAAGTCTGGGCCACGGTCCATGTTGGACCTGTGACCCAGTCGATCCGACTTTCTGACCCAGGCTAACTGGTCAGCATTTTTGTCCGGCGTGATATAAGCATTAATTCTGTTATATACTATGTGTTTATCGTCGTCGAATAAAATATCATAGCGGATCCCTCAATGCCATTGGTTCATATGTTCTGGAAAAGCCCCCTTCTCAATATAAGTCGGTTGTCCATGAATTGGCGGGCATGCCATGCATGCAATGAGAGTAGCGTCGCCTGGGCTGCAAACGATATTGTGACACTGGTGAAGGTGCGAGCGGATGCTCTCGCGGCGTGTCGGGCCGTCGATGGCGCTGGAGTACATCTTGTTGGGGCATCGGGAGTTAAGGACGCAGAGGCCGGATTTTCTGGATAGTATCACGATTATTAGAAACGATAAATGGTATTAACGACGAACTGAAGAACTTACGATGCCATTTTAGATGCAAAGATATTAGTGATTAGGGGTATCGTACTTTGGACTCGATTTAAGATGATACTTACTGCTGCTCAACGGAACCCATTACTTATATCAGTACTACTAGGCTACTATACTCTCATACTGTCCTCATCCATTGAGTCCAAGGGTCACACCAGATGAAAGCGCAAGTCATTCACAACATTTCTATTGTTGTAAATAGTGGCACCATCTTTCAGTCGTGAAAGCATATTTAATTTAGCAATGAGGCATAAAGCATATTGAAGCGCAAGCGTGCAATCAGGAAACAATGACTTCAAAGTAATTCACGCGTCGGGCGACGGCGGTGCGCTTTCATCCTTTAACTTGGATCTTCTCACGATCCGGTCGACGTCATTCAATTGCAATGAAAGCAGACCTTAATATCCTCCGGTCTATAAGCACAAAAAAGCAGCTTGATATCGGTTAATTTGTGCTAGAGCTTGGTTCATCGATTTTTGGTCGCCCAAAGACGAGTGCTGGTGTCAAAGCCTGCTTCGTTTAAAGAGACTGCTCCGCCATGAGATCATGCGGTATGCATTCTGGAGAACATAGTAATAAATATCTATCATTCATTAGTGAAAAGGTAAAAGAAATTTACTACCCATTAATTCATTATGCATTAAGAGTTAGGGCATCATAGATGGTATAAGGAAGGTAAAGAGCTTTCACTACGCATCGATAGGGCATGTTTGTATGTCAGGGTGTAAACAAACATCATTTGTAATCATCACGGCCCGAAGTGACGAACTTTAAGGGGCTTGGCGGACATCAAGCGAACTTGCCTCGTGTTCATCGTAAACGACATGTTGCGTTGGCCATGTAAATTGGACCACTTCGCGTCGACTGTTTTTGAAGTGAGAGGAGACTGTCCTATAGAGGCTGCGACAAATTTTTAAGGAAAGCTTAGATTTTTAACATGCAAATGATATTCGATGTCAATTTACTCTGGAATTTAAGGGTGTCAGTGTGCTCATGCTTCGACGTATGACTAACTCTACATTTCTGAATGTGACCGAGTCCAGTACTGGTGAGGTTCTTCTCAGATGGCTTTAGCACAGCCCGATCTACTGTACATCATTTCCAGACGGATCGTGGCCTCAACCATGTTTGAATCATCATCGTGTTCCATCTTTTTCGTCCGTTGTTGAATGTAGAGCATGCTAACCAGTACACTTCCTGTAAATTTCTTTAATTAAAAGATAGAGCACTACGGTTGGGAGCCCTCTGTTTCCGTTGAAGTCTTGAAGAAGATTGAAGTAGGATGATTATTCCTTGGCCTCTAAGCCACTAATTGCCCAAGCGAACGCCTGTACGTAACGTCGTGTATGTCCAATCAAAAGACGTTGATTTCTAATTACGGGCACGGGAGATGGAATAGAGCGGGGATTGATCGAATTTCTCATATGTGACTGTTGATATATAATACAACAGGTCATTTACAGTGACTGGTGACAGTGTTTTTCTTCTCGGCCGTTTCTCCGGTCTACGGTCTACCAGGGGACCTCACCTACAGTCCATCTTCCCTTGCATAGGCCATGGATGGCCTCGGTGATTTAGGTCAGCCACAAAGGGTACAAAAGTCGTTAAATGGCCTTTTTACTGGGATCTATTTGTCCGCGATGTGGGTTCTCACTAGCATGGTAACCGATTTGCACCACACCTGACTCCGTCACTACCTAGTCTGTATGGCCTTACCACATACCAGACAGTATATTACTTTCGACGATCCAGGAGGGATTCGTTCTTTCTCCGTAGCACAGTAAGGTCTTCTAGATCGTCTAGGAAATCCACATGATCCCAACAAGTGATGCTGAATCGCGTGCTATTGGACAGGTTTTAATCCTTTGGTGAGTCCGTAACCAGTGAAATGTGCAATCTCGATATTTTTCTCAACTTACTTCATCTTAAAAGGTTTCTGAACACGCTTCATACAGTATTTGGCGCGATTGGTATAATGAATCTTGTCTCTCAGATTCTGTGGAGCCCGTCCTTTGAGTTTGTCGTTCAAAAGCAACCATGGTGAGATTTACCGTGGTCCGTTTTCATGGGACGAAATAATGACTACCTGCACAAACATAGGACATTGGTGGTAAGGTTTTAAGAATATGACGCCGAGAAGTTATGAAATGCCTGACCACTGCTAATTATTAGTTAACGTACTGGATGATGGTGTGTTCGATCATATGCCACCACTTCTTGTACTCGTAATAATCATCGCCACACAGCCCTTTACAGATATGTTTGTTAGAGGGTGACTAGTTTTTCTGCATTTGTTGGTTTCCGGTACATGCGCTTATCAGCCTCCCATAGATTTTACTGTATCCGTATTTGGAGACGTAAGCACAACGCCCTCTTGCGCTCTAGTTATTCATGATATTCTAACATCATCAAAGTGAGCCACAAACATCACATTCTGACTGGAATAGCGGTGAGTCTCAACACTAAATAGCATCATATATCTCACGCCGCACTTGAATGCTTAGTATCCATTCAATCTAGATCATGTCAAGCCTTGGACCTTCCGCTGGAGCATTGTGTATGTGCCATCTCTCTTCTGACATTGATATCTAACCATCCTCAACGGGGACTTAGATTTCGGGATCAAGATGTAAGTGCTATAAATCCTTTTTATTTTCATATGAACGAACCATATCTCTTTCACAGGATAGATCGGACTTGGATTGAATATTTCAACCTAACGGTGAGATTGCCCAATTTTAAGTGTACCTACGACTTACTCTCCATTGACTAGTCCCCTGTCTACGGAACAATTGCCTGCTTATTCGTTGCAGACTTAATAATAGCCATAATAGTATGTTCTCTACTATGGAATAAGCGAACACGATCAGAACAGACTCGGTGAGTTTATAATGTTAACCTGACCAGTGTCTTCATGCTCTAATAAACTACAGAGCCACATCGGTGATCAAAACTTTGATTGGATATACTCTTACTACTGGCCTGCTTACGAGTTTTACGTCCCTCATCGGCTTGATCTTGGTGGGTCCAGATGGTTATTCTATTCTAAAATTTGGATCTCATGTGAAAGAAAATATAAACACATTAGGCTCTAACATTCCGGCGGACGATGATCTATGTTGCATTAATCAACTCGCTGGGGAACAGTAAGTACCCTTTTCTACCAGCAGGCCAATCCACTCAACGATTTAATATGATTACAACTACTCAAGTTTATACCAATGCACTTCTTGCTTCCCTCAACCGCCGAGATCGAATACGAAGTGTGATGGACCCAACAATGGAAATGATCAGCGCACGGTCCCAGCCCGGCACCGGCGCCAAACCAAAAGAGATAGGCACTATTGTGTTTGCGCCATCGGAAGACACCTATGGCAACCAATCAGTGTTGAGCAAAACGGGGGAAGTTTAGTTAAATGCATTACATCTTGCAATCCATAGAGCTAATAGATTCATCTTATTATGACATATCCTCTGGCTTAATGGACATTGACGCTCGAGTATTGGGAAATTCTGGCGGTGCAAATATAATGGCACTTCTTTCCTTGCGCGAGGGGCGCATTCCTGTTTGCACGGGTATGCTGATGATATCAGTTTCAGGGTGCATTTCAGTTCGTATCCTTTCTCGACGGTTCAAGGATGCGAGAAGGGCGTTCGAGTATACTGCAAATAACTTCCTTAGTGATACGAGACAAGAATTATTGGTGACTAACCGTTCCCCAGGACGTTAATCACTCCTGCGTATACCATCGTTCTCTTAAATACCAGGGTCTGAAGTTCCATATTTAGATAGGTTAGAATGGTAAACATCTGTTTGAAGATCATAGACTTGCTAATATCAACCCGGCGAGGGCAATGATGCTCGTAAGTAGCCCAGTAGTAACCGTGTATCCAATCAGCGTCTTGATCACCGACAACGTGCTGTTTGGATACCCTTGTTTAGACATAGGCAAACTAAGGGGATGCAGCAGAATCACCGTTTTATCCCTGACCGTTTCCTCCACAGGAGCACACATACAATGCCGGAGATGATAAGATCTGCCACACATAGGCAGCCAATGATGCCGAGCATGGGGGCCTTCAGCGCGGCGTCAGAAGCAGGAATACGAGAGTGATTTTAGCGATGTGGCTCACAGTCATGTCCAGGTCTTCAATCCATGACTCTCCAATCCTATTAATCTCTGTTTTTAGCGTGGGAAGATTATAGGAAGTATTTTTTAAAGAAATTCTAACATTTTGATGTTAAAGTCTAGATGCGTGATCAGGCGAAGGTCAGTTGCCGTCTGGAGCGGTGAATAAACACATACAAAATGCTCCAGCAGGAGGACCAATGCTGGAAAGTACCTTCTCAGGAAGCGACGTAAGTTGTTAGATCTAAATTTTGGGCATGAGATGGCGTTACTTACCGCGACGAGTGTCAGAAGGGTATGCTTGTCGCTTACTGTCATTACGTTCAGTGAAAGGTCAATCACATGACGTTATACGCTCAACAGAGCCAAACGAGACACATACGTCGCCATATGCGCATGCAGTAGAACCTGTCGCATAGTCTAATTAACATCCGAGGACAGGTTGAACGTATTTCTCAACTCTTTACCATCTCACAATCACAGCAGTCAGAAGCTGGTTGTATTATCAGTAAGGGATGAAACGAAAAGAGTGTGTACACATGCCATAATCCAATATGTGATCTAGCCCTCGTCAAATTCTGAAAAGGTAGGGGCGCTGCAGGACTCACCCCCAGTGTCCTATAATGAATTATGCCTTAAGCAATTGTAGCGCCTGAGGAGAAACAGAGGTTCAATATCTCACCATGGTAGTTTATCTCCTGCGAAATTGTCGGGCTCCGAAAGGAACTCTCCAACGGTGTCGATGATACCAATTGCTCCAAAGACAGTGTGCAGAGTATTGAATACCCTATGAATCCGAGATCAGGGGATGTTCTTCATGAAGGCCGAAAAACTGCAAATACCATATTGCAATGACCTGGATGCCCCAATGAATGTAGACATTGACTTGTTGAGCTGACATATATATGAAGAAGCTCTTGGGAGATTTCACGTACCAAAAGACGCAGTATCACAGGATCGCCTGAAGCCTTGTCAAAGTACACTATTGTTTGGTAGGTTGTGAGACCGTAGAAGCTGAATTTATGGATGCGTTTTAGCGGGTTGCATTATATGTTGTGAGATGGTATATGCAAGTGTGTGATACACTTACATGGCTGAGAGGTATACTCCTATGAACAGGCCATTGAAAGACTTGTGGATTCGTGTTGCAAGGGTTGGGTCTTGTAGATCCGTCATCAGGGCAGATATAGAGACCGTGATGGCCGTCGCACGACGTAGCCTGGTATTCGAGGAATGAAAGGCGACGCTTGACAGTCCTCTCCCATCTTTATGTATTCAAGGTGTATTGGAGACAAAGTCATGACTACAAAGCAATATTTGTCGAACGAATGATTTAATCTGGGTCTTACTGATTCTCGTTAGACTTTCTCCGGGAACCATGGACATAGGGCGGGGTTTCACAAATATGATTGAATTCTGTAGCTAACCTTGTATAATCTACGTTTCATATCCGAGCCTCGGAGATACAGATGAGGATTAACTTCAACGATACTGATAGCGACATAAAACGTACCTCGTTACATCAATATTTGGGCCGTTCCGAGAACTAGATTGAGATGGTGGTACCAAGAAAAAAAATGAGGTGCACAAAGAGACGTGCCATAGAACTTGATGCAAAGTACTGGCCCTTAGCTCTTCTCAAATTCCAAGCTGTCCAGCATAAGAATAGCTCCTGCATCGTGTTCAACCATTCCTGTTATAGCACTGAGAGGTGAGACGAACAATGATTCAAAGAGTGTACTGCTCATCTTCACACCTTCATGAGGTCAATCTTCAGGATAGTGCAATCGTGTATCGTTTATCGTAAGAGCCATACGTATAGACTTGTGTACGACGGTGAGAGCATTAGTAAGTACGTTTTCGATCACGGCTCAGTTCCACATCCGAGAATATGCATCGTTCAGCCTTTCTATCCCCGTATACAAGTATTCAGTTGCTGATAATAGAACCTTTATACGATACACAGCCTGCAGCTAAGAATCTTCAGTCCAGCTTTAGGTTATCAGAAAGGAGTTCTTCTTTCCAGTCTCGTCACGGTGGCACAATGTACAAGTCAATTTTTTATACATGAGACCAAGCACAGAGAATAGAACACGTCCAAGGTGGCACTGATTGAAGTCGGTACCGCGCATAACGGGGTGTAAGGAAAATAAACGCCCAGGGGCAATCAGCGCTTCCAGGAGGTAGAAATGGGGTATGCCGAGAATATAAAGATCAAAATCAGCATTCTGAAAGACAGAGTCAATGTCTTTGTAGAGCATTCAGGTGTGATGGCGCCAGAACTGCCAGGGATATGGGAAACGGACGAGTCAGAAGGCGGGTGAAGGCGGGAACAGTATGGAACACATGGTTGGAACAAGAAAAGCGACACGGAAGACGGGTGTGCTCAGGAAGAGGCCAGGGTGACTGCGCGCGCTCAACGTTTCGATATTGACCTTAGACGAACGGGGGCGTTCAACCAGTGCTGAGCGCAATGTGCAGAAGAAGAATGTATGAGTTCGGGGATCGGGATAGTTCGGGACGTGTTGTGTGGATATGTTTGTACACTGTGGCAACGTTCGGCGGCAATCTCCGATTGGCTTCAGCATTGGTCTTGAATAAATCCTTTCATGTTCTCTTTGGTATCACCATGAAGCTCATGTACATATTTCATGTTGGTAATCGAAGTACAGTAAGATACATTTTACAATGGATCAACTAAACTTCTTCTAAATTAGTTAAGCCACCTTCAGACGAACCAAATACTATCGCGCTGAGCTCTGAATCTTTCCCTTTCCGTTCTACATGCGACTCGGCTGGGAGAGGTATGCTAACAATACCAGAATCAGGTTCCATGGCTTTGCGTATTCTATCACGTCGGTTGAGTGATGCAAGAAGTGCGCTGGTGTATACTGGCGACCGTGTGGAATCGCGGTGAGTATGTGTTAAGTGAGGAGCACAAGCGTTTGAAATGACGAACTGTACTGACCGTTTCCTAGTGTATTGAGTAATGAAACATATACCAGAGTTCTTCGGTATGTAAGCGCCTGCCGGAGGGGTTTTAGTTTATCACCATGAGATGTATATTCGAGGTGATATTAGATTGCGCGCAATGTACGCACCAGGATTAATCCAGCGAGGGACGTAAAGCTTGTCAGAATTCCCGTTGTGAGGGTGTACCCAACCAAAGTTTTGATCACGGAGGTTGTTCTGCCACAGTAAAACTCTCAGACGCTTCAGATACCTGTCAAATGGAGATTGAAGAAATTCAGAGACACAGCTGATTTCGATCGTTTTTGCCAGAGAAGAGCGCAGACTGTTACTGCTATGATAAGGTCTGCAAGAAACAGGCAAGTAATTATTCCGTATATAGGAGTCTGTGGCATGTCAATGTTTAGTTGTGCTTGAAAGATGCAAATGGCTAGCGATTCTTACTTTTAGGTTGAGGTTCTCTATCCACGTTTCCTTTATCCTACAAATCATTTTGGGTGAGCAAGGATATGAAGGTGGTTTTAATATATCTACATTTTAATCCCAAAGTCTACAAGACAATATGTCAGTGGAAATATTTGTGAGTTATACATGAGGAGAGGCAAGGTACTTAATTAGTGCCCCAGCCGATGGCCCGAGGCTTGAGACACCCTATAAAAAAAGGATCATATCAGGACTTCCATATGTGGTAGGTTGAAGTAGTTTAACTCACAGAAATCGCAGTTAACCAGATGTTTCTGTTGCTGACTAGAAAATTATAGCGTATCAACAGTGACAGGTGCTATAATAGAATGGTAGAATGGCACCTACGTCTCCAGATGCGGACACAGTAAAACCTATAAAAGAACACGTCAAACTATCTATCTATTTTGTCAAGAAGCTGAGTCACCATCTAACAAAGATATCCGTGAAAGGCTTCATGTAAATCTTCAGCGCACGCCCTTACTTACAGAAGTGAAAATATAACGTTTTCACGCACCATCATCCAATACGTCAACTGGATATTGTAACCCATTAGATTGTACAATAATTAGGGATAGTTATGGTCCATACCACCAGCGTCCTAAACACATGTATCACCATGATCACCTTTTTCTTCATGAATTCATTTTCGAGTCTCACCAAGGTTGCCTTTCGAACACAAAGCTCAAAGATCCATCACTCCACAGCATTTGTGAGATCAAATTCATGAATCCGATAGCTCCGAATATAGCATGAACGGTGTTCAGAATCCTAAGCAGCATTGCATCGATAAAGTGTTAAGAACTCAATCTCGTCGAGTTATATTTGATATGATAGACGTACCAGAGGGCCACAACCTGTAAGTGACACGGATCTTCAGCGTCAATGATGGTATGTGTATGGCTGCGACAAATGCTTTGGAAGGATTTACCATGCTGCGTAGAGCTTTACGATCTCGCTTTGCTTTCCGGAGGTAATAAATCGTTTGGTATGTCGTTAGGCCATACACACTGTAAGTAAAGTGCAGTTGTCACCAAACTTTCAGTAATATACGCGGATTGAGTAGGTTGAGGTAGCAAAACTTACATCGCAGACAGATACATCCCTATAAACAACCCATACAGTGACCTTTGAACCCTCTCCGGAAGCCCTGGATCGTTGATGTTTTCCATTTTCTGACAATCAAATATTGTTTAGCGTCAGTCAAAGAAGACACGGCGAGCGTGAGTGGTAGTGACACAGAAGAAGCCTACATCGGATCCCTCGTCTCTGCGATACCGTGTTATATACGTGGTCTAAATTTGTCACATTTCATCAGCAAGTGGGGCGGGGTGGATCTGATTACATTCTTAGGGTGACAGGTCAAATTACGCTTCCGACACACTCGGATAGCGAACGGCCAGGCGATAGATGTGTAGGGCCGTTTCGAGCGTGGATATACTGGCTGGGATTAGGCGCTTCTGGCATGTCACGGGAAGAGGAATCGTCTTGGGTTGTGCAGAGGTTGTTAGAAGTGGGTCACAGGTTTGCAGATACGAGACAGAGTTTAGGTTGTGAGAATGAACAGTTACACCATGAGGGTCAGCTACAACATGGTGGCGCAAAGTGGAACGGGAATTCGGAGCAGAGGACAAGACATAACACAAAGATCAAAGCGCAAAGAGCTAACATGAGTATGAGCGTAGCATTGCACAGCCAGAAGAAAGTCTGGGATAACGAAGCGTTTTCAACGGATAGTAAGCTTAACCACACGAAGATCACAGTCATACCCGATTGGGTGCATGTGATGCGGTGTGGTTTAGGAACTGTGTTTGTAGGCGCTTCCCTATCCCGATTTACGCGATGAGGGTGTGGTGTGTAGGAGAGGATAGAGGATGTGATTTTGTCGAGGTATAACGAAGACCTCGAGGACCAGGTCCATTGCAAGAACGGTGAAAACGAGGATGGATATAGCACCGCAGAGCAAGACAAAATCGACTCGTGTGCGGAGAAAGACATAGACGATGAGAGAAGAGACCGCTGGCGGAATGAACATCATAGCACGCTGTGAATTGAGCTAGAATAAAAAGGAATAACGTCACCTGTTATACCTTCAATTGAATTCGCATTCTTTTCCTCCCGGCATGTAGACCAACGCCATCATAGTCCCAGCCTATAGCTCGAGGAACAGAACCTTTGTGTTGAGCAGCGTATACTTGTTGTTCAAAGGCTCGGTCACCGCAGATTGAGAAAAACAAACAGGAAGACTTCACCTAGCATTCCTTCAGCTAAATCGCCGTTATTCCTCAACCCAAAACCTAACCAAACGCCATCGCTCCAGACTTTGTGTTGGGCCGCTCATATATTGTTAATATCTCAATGAAATGAGTTGGAGCGCTGTTGAGAGGTACGCGCCGTGGATATGACTAGTGTAAGTGGTTTTCAAGATGAAATACGTAGTCATTGAGGTTGGCTGAAAGGGGAGGATTAGGGACCTTCAGAATTGAAATACGACCCGACTAGTCGGTCGTATTTGGCCCTGTCCGATTACGCTTAGTAAATCAAAGTTCAAGGTCCGCTTTGTGACTGATGTGACGGAATTGCTATCGATAACGACGGTTTTGACTGGCTTCCACCATCTTCAATCCTCTTCCTATCGCCATTCCTGTGTAGGCTTTTATGTCATGCCTGTACATATAGAACTATAAAGACTTTGCTATTCATGAAGCACAGACCCTCTTTCTGGTCTCATTTGCATGATCAAGGGCTAATGATATGATATATTTCACTCATCAGTGCCTGTAATTTAGATACTGCTGCAACAGCACCTCGTGAGGACGTTTTCGCGACGCGTTGAGACGCGTTTTGTTTGTTTAATTCTCTGACCACATAGGAGATGCGCCAAACATGTCAATACCGAAATGAGAATATAAGAAGTAAGCATTGATTCGGTCTCATCAACCCCCATCTCTATTTCTCCTTGCCATTTTTTCTTAGTATTGCTCAATGCCTAAAGCTTCAAAGAAAAAAGGGTCGGATGTCAAGCCCAAGATACCGGACATACCATGGCGCGAAAACGACAATTTTTTAACATGGCAGTTTCTCACGGAACTGGAAAGGCACGAGAACTACAGAATTATCTTTGGAAAAAAGGATGTGTCTGAGGTACGTTGTTGTGTTCATCTTCAATTCCTTGTAAACTTCATATATTGTATTACAGAATACTAGTGGAGACAGTCGCACAACTGTCTTTAAGCGGATTGCTGAAAGAATTCTTCCGGAAATCTATCTTCTTGATCCTGGGACTATAGGTGATCGCCTGAGGGCTTATCTTGACAGGTATGATGCAGTTATGAATTCTGAATCTTTCTGATGTACTGGTCACCAGACTCCGTAAGGCCTATCAGAAGCATGCAACAAAACTTCGTCAAACGGGTGAGGGCCTCAACAACACCGAATCAGAATCAACAGAAGAATTACTTGACTATTATGTACCTCCGGAGGGCCCTGATGAGAGCACTCCCACACGAATTGTCAATATCTGGCGTACGTATCTTTAAGGTACTTTTTGATTTTACTATAAACTGACACAAAACGTTAGAACAAATTGAACGCGAGTTTGAGTTTTTTCCACGGTTACATAATCTTTATGCAACGCGCCCAAATGTAACACCCATTGTAATTACCACAGCAGTTGGTCCTCAAGGGCGTAAGACAGTTTGGTATCAGCCTCCTAGCCCAACAGATGTTGAGCCTATAGGACCCTGTTCAAATTCAGTAGAACAAACAATCAACTTAGAGCAGGTGAGTTCTCAAGTAACGAGTCTCTTAATTTCTTCTCAACTGGGTTTTTTAGTCTTTGGACGAGGCCACTCAGCCTTCTCAGTTATCAGTCACCCTTTCAACCACTTCTGGATCTGACACTCTAGGTCCAATTTCATCTTCTCAAATTCGGCCTCCAAAGTCATCCACAATTTCTCGCCATGCTGTTGAAAAGGCTAGAAATAATATTTCTAAAGTTCCGGCAAAGCGTTCACTTATTGACACACTTGTTGAAATGTCCGAGTAAGTTATTCTATTTAATATAGCAGTTCAGATAAGCTAACAAATAAATAATCATAGCAAGACCACAAAGATGTGGTCCGAAGATGCACATCAGAAGAGTCTTTTGCAAAAGCGCACTTTGCTTCTCGAAGAATTCAAGCTCGGTTTGTGGTCAAAGAATGAGTATCATGCCCAGATTCATGAATTGCAGCATAATAACACTCAAGATTCATTGCCACGTGTACTGCTGCCTTCACACCAGCGTTCTCTTGAATGGGAGGAAGAAGCGTCAACGGATGGTTCAGACTAGTCAATTTATAAGTTACACATTATTTATAATTATAATTTAGACTACATTTCTTTAAATGCTACGATTTCTGCCACAAGCCTACGTCTCATTTTTTCTGCATCGGCATCGTCAATTCCATTGTTTTCTTCATGTTCCCCGCGGTCTTCAAATTCTTCCATGGGTCCATGTTCGGCAGCAAAGGTGGCACCCGATTGGGCTCCTTCAACGTCAATTATGAGATTATGGAGAATTATTGCAACAGTAATCCATTGACATGCTGAATGGTGATCACGATTGGAGTTGATATTAACGCGCAGTCCACGAAGGCATTGAAACCGGCCTTTAAGTGCACCCATACAGTGTTCGGATCGCACTCGGAGATGTGCAACATATTTGTCAAACAATGTGTTTGCTGGATCAAGCGAAGCTGGCTTTTTGTGAACAGGTATTGTTCGGGAATTGACTGCATATGCTGAATCGGCCCATGCGAATTCTTCTCTATCAAAAAACCAGGTGGGATGGGCTGCTGCACTGGTGTGCTCAAATGCTGCTGCATCATGAGCGGAACCGGTCATTCCATGCGAATAATCTACGATGCGTAAATTGGATGGAGTGTTACCAATCTATTATTTTCCCGTGGTTAAGTGAGTGGAAATGCAAAAGACACAGTATATCTTACCTGAACATTTAAACCGTAGTTTCCTTTCCGTGTGTAATATGCATCACCGTTGAGGCCCGGCTTTTTGTAAAGCACAACTATTGTTCCATCGTACATGACCCAACCTTCTCGCCAGGTTCCCTGAAAGCCTATTTGTGTATCAATCCATGTCTTCTCTATTTCCTTTTCGGCTGGTGTTAAGCGCCTTACAAACAGGTCATGGAGAGATTCAATAGCTTCAAAACAGCGATTGGTGTAAGCATCAACTGAACCTTCAGAACATCCAGCAATACGGGCTATGTCCTGTACCGATGCACCATTTCCATATCTCCCCATCCGGTATAGTGTCACAGCTAACTGCTTTTCAACAGGCGCCTGTGGATGATTTGAACTGTTGTAAAAAACGGGATGCTCTTCGATTAAAGTGAGGATTGTTTGGAAGACCAATGGGGTGACACGAAGCATATCCTCAAACCGATGATGATTTGATGGATCTTCAGCATAAATCCAAGCAAGATGTATGTTATCTGTTTTTGGAACTTTGTTATCACGGCCATTAGGGTAGCGTGAAAGGAGAATCGAAAGAAATGCTTTGACATCGATATCAGACAACTGCTTGATTTTATCGATAGAAGCGTGATCGGGAGACATTAGAGAGTTTCGGATGATCATGGCAAGAAGGTAGTCATTCATGAATGTTTTGTGAACGGTTTTCAGTGGCATGGTGATGATTTTTGTGGTACAGGCCGGTGCTATCCAACAATCTACGTTGATTAAAGATTATCTACGCTGTCTACGTCATTGGGAGTGACACCGAAGTGACAGTCCAAGACAAAGCCAAGCATAGTCGGACTTCGAATCATCGAATCGGTGGCATCGAAATACGACCAACTAGTCGGGTCGTATTTCAATTCTGAAGGTCCCTAATGACAAGCCGCGGAACGAAACGGGGTGATGCGTCAGCCGGCGATGCCCAAAATCTAACTCGTCAGCTCAATCAAACAAAGGCATCCAACCAACCCACCAACCCAATGCACCCCATCCTCAATGATCTCTTGCAATCGTCGTATTCCCAGCCTTGACATCTGGATATACCCAATCCGAACGAATCTCGTGTGCCGTATTGGAACCTTACCCCCCGCCCCCTTATTGCAAATGCAATGACGGCGACGGGGAGTTCCTCAGGTATTCATGAACGTGTATGCGAATCGGTTGGATCGTCCATAATTCAGTGTGTGGGTAGGGAGACTGTATGATTGTGTTCAGCATTGACGGGTTGGAGTATCTTCAGATCTTGACATTTGGTTTTGTTTTGGGTGCGTCACTCCTTGCTAGTCCTAACATCACACTGTTGACTTTTTCTACAATACATAGGGACTAACCCCTTCTCCTCGGCTTCTATTTCATTCTTTCATTCCTCTTCACCAGTCTGTCGCATTGAGCTGATCGTTTTGCTGCCCTGATCTCGGCATCTCCGAGCTTCTGCAACAGCTCATAAATCAATTGTCCTTCCAGATTTATGTGATCTTGCGAGCCTAGATGTACCATTCGATACACAATATTCACAGCACATATCCCTTCGATCAATTCCCCTGAGTTGTTTCTACAGACTATACCACCTTTATGCTCGCTGCTTGCCGTCACCTGCGCAGTTATCCCTTGACCTTCGTCGTGGTGCGTCATTCCATTTTCTCTATGCACATCTTCTGCTATGACTGATATTCTCACTACAGACTTCTATGCCGCGTGGAAGATGACGGCAGGTAAGTTAACATCTTACCAGATCTATATACCCGTACATATGCTCAGATACATAACCCGACTGCCCTGCTACGTCTCAGGACAGCATATACACGGGACTTCCTGAATCCTCGCCATCTTCACCCCATCCCCGTCTCCAATGCTATCCAGTTCCCGGACTCGCCGCATCCGTCTTACTCATTTCCCTTAGCACTTACACCCAGATCTGTGTCATGCAACTGTGTGACGGATACAGGGAGGTAATGGTCAGGGTAAGAACCAGATTGGATGCTTGTGACGGTCAGGTGATCCTGTTGTACATTTGATTGGGGAAGGGGATGAAGATGGATGGATGGATTATATGGTTCAATCAGCTGTCGGGTTGCTGAAGTTAAGGTGCTCATATTGCAGCATGTCCCGCAGCATGTCCCATCTTTCAATTCGCTCATCCTGATGCGTTTCGGGTTGAATAAGATAACGATAGCGATGTGTTATGGGTGATGGGTTGAACGTCAACCCATCACCCATAACACATCGCTATCGGTACTCCAGATGTTGAGTAAGAATGTTCTGTGCTTGTGTTTACCTGTTTGGTTTCTTCGGTGGGTTGGATTACACTTACAGCTGGAATGTGTACCCAAGTGGCCCATCGAGTGCGTTCCCATCCTCTGCATCTTTTCTGTGATCTGCGTCAACCACTTCACATACAACTATTCCAATATTCTGTCACGAATCTATCGCATCCAGTCAACTCGCATTATCGCACCTCCTCGTCCCTTTCATACCAAAAACAATGAGAATAACGGGGACGGGATGGTTCTACAATCCTTGTGTGGTGCGTGGATGCGTATGGGGATCGGATAGATCATGGATGGTGTTGTGTGCTATTTTCCCTGCTTGTATTCACGCACAGGAATGGATCAATGGGTTCGAATACCTGAGGTATTGTTTTGGTGCATCGCTCGATTTTAGACATTATTGTTGACTTTCTCTGGATCAGATAGCGCCAACCTGCTTCAGACTATGCAGCAACCACGTTCTGCCTTGCCACTGATCTTCTTGAGACGGCGCATTTGCGAACCATCCTGGAAGATCTATATGACATGGCTACCAAGATGCCCCTGCACACAACTCCCAATGCCATTTGGTGTTCTCTGTACATAATACTTGTAGTATATTGCCTTTATATTGGTTCCACATAACACCATTCACATCTCGAACCCACTCCATCCGTTTTACATCATATAAGAAGAACTCATTGGATGCTGTGGAGGGCCATAGATGCCTCTTCATGCCGTGCCACTCCACCCTAGATAGGGCATTCCGACTCCTATTCTCCAACTTCTGTTTTTCTGACTTCTGTTTCCAAATTCTGTTTCTGAATTCCTTATTTTCAATTTTGTTTCTTAATTTGATTTTCACCTAATCTTATGTTTCTTGCTTCCATCTTATGATTCTCATTCTATTTCATATCATTATCCGCTTTTGGATTTTCAGTTTTCTTTTCTATCTTGATCTTTCTTTTATTTTGTTTTACTTCTTACCTTATGACTTCATTTTCTATTTCTGTCTTCACTTACGAGTCAGACAGGTCAGGAACAAAAATTATATGGAAATTGACAAACCTCCCCCCCCCTCCACTATATACAACCCTCCAGCCAAATTCAATACCACCTACTTCTTTGACAAAGTGGAACACAAGGTGCAAGTCTTAGGTACCAGTTTTGAGGGCTTGGTTTCCTTGATATTACGGTTCTTCTCGCAATAGCTCTGGATGTACCCAAAAGTAACAGTGAGATAACTATTCTAGTTCCTAAGTTTGAGACAAGTGTTCAAATTATGCTTGTACAACTTGTTATCCAATTGCTGTCTTGCAAATGGACCTTCTAAGTTCTGGAGTAAATGTATTGTATTCAAAACAATACTAAGCTAAAGTACATAGTATTCTAGTGCTCGTTTATATACTAGAATGTGAAGGCTGTGTCAAGATATGAGTTGTGTACTGTAACATGTTGGAGTCAAGGGATGCTATGTATAGATAAGGAGGCTGTGTAAGGCAGAACATGAAGCACGTTGAAGATTGAAGTTTGTGATTTGTTATAAGCTACAAGTAACCCAACAAAAAACAACTCCAGGGAAAGAATGGTCCAGACTAGATAGGACAAAACCTTCACCTAAGTTTCTTAAGGGAGGACATTGCCTAGGATTTAAGTAGATAAGGATTGTGTGGATAGTAAAGGGTAAAGAAAGCAAGATGGTAAGTAGTGGATAGCCGGGTCTTCTGGGTACAATGGTAAATAAACCTTCAAAAAATGGAATGGAGCTGTGAAATTAGATAGCAGGTATATAAGGAAAGCGTGACAAAGGTGCGTAAAAAGCATAGGAAAAATCAATAAAGGTGAACCTTAAAGGGGTGGTCTGAAGAGAATTGAGGATGTTTTGAGGGGAAATGAGGAGATGACTGGGAGTTGGAATGTCGTTGAAGGGCTGAATCTTGGGGATGGTGAAGGTGAAAGAGTCTTGGTGCCGCCTTGCGCTGATAATTGTAGTATGTAATTTTTTATAGACTATAAACAACCCAACAAACCAAAACTCCAGGGAAGGAATGGTCCAGTCTAAATAGAACAAATCCCTCACTTAAGTGTCTTGAGGAAGGACAATGCCTAGAATTTAGATAAATAAGGATGGTGTGAATAGTGAAAGGAAGTGAAAGCAAGATAGTAAGTACTGGGTAACTGGGTCTCCGGGATACAATAGTAAAGAAACTGTCAGACTTACAGGCTCCCCAAAAACCTTAATATTGAGGAGAAAAAAGAGGCATTTGTAATAGTCTTAGTTCAGCAATGACTTCATGTGCAACAAATGCCAAATCAATACTCACCACACAGTTTCCTGCTTGAAATATCAAATTCCATCGAGAAAAACACAGTATTTGTGGATAGTAGGTTGACTATGGGTATATGCAATTACATATTTATTAGTGGATTTTTTTGAAGATGATAGGATTGAGACGTACATTGTGGGAATAATGGTTCTAACGAGTGCGCTTTGTAGCGAGTCATGGCTGTGTTTTGATGGGAGTGGTGTAGAACCCGAGGTGCAGCCCACTTTGTAAGCAAATGGGGGCAAGGAAGGGTATGTGTGGATAGTGAAGGACGGGATTCAGCTGCAGGAGTTGTAGCAGACGCAGTGGTGGTGGTGTTGGTGATAGCAAGGTGGTGGTTTGGTAGCAAGAAGCGAATGCGCAGCACATCACGTAGCACACCATCTCGTCGCATCGCATCGCACTGCGTGCACACGGACGGACACTCTCACACAGTTGATAAATAGAACTCGTGATTGCTATCATCGTTGATTCCAGCACGAGATTTAATTAGAATGAGGGAGGCGCGCCGGGATTCCGTACATTGACATGGAATTGGGAATAGAAATAGATATGGAAATAGATATGAAAATGGACACTATGAATTGGTTTGATTGATGCTCGGATGGGTTGACCTAACATGCTAATTACACTTCGTGCATAAGATTACCTGTAACTTAAGCATTTGCACCGCGCCGGGTATGTATCTGTCATCCACGTTTGGTAGTTCTTAAATTCAAAAGCGGCAAGGCGCAGTCCACGAGTACGATCACAGGACGGACCGTTTGTGTGGGTAAGTTTTCTTCTCACTGTTTCAGCCTCGATGTGGATCTGAATTTGAAAAGGTGACGTCGGATTTCAGAGTCTGGACAAAAGAGAAGAAGGCAGAAACGCTCAGCGTCGATGTGTCATTTAGATTATCATTTGAGAGACATGAATAGCGTCATTTACGTAGCGATATGCACAAATTTGATAGCATACTTGTTAAAGAGCTGGAAAATGGCCTAGGAGACGAGACACGAGAGACAAAAGGAATTCGGAGAGACGGCGCAGACACGGTGGTCACAAAGCGAACGGTTGTTGGATGCAGGAGGTCCCAGGGAGAGATGTGGTGTTGAATTGTGCAAGAGGTTGTGAGAAGTAAGACGATGCGAGCGGGGATTGCTCGATTGGCAAGGTCGGTCACTGGTTTGGGGGAGGATGAATGGCTGCAGTATAAGGGTCTGCTACAACATGTGTGCTGCGAAATAGCACAAGAATTGGAAGAGTAAACAGTATGATGATAGCATCGCACAACCAGAAGAGTGTCTGGGGTAAGGAAGCGTTTTAAAGGCGTGGGACAGTTCAACCACACGAAGATCACCTGCATACCCTAATGGGTGGATATGATGCACTGCGGTGAAGGTACAATTCCTGTAAACGCTTCCTTATCTCGATTTTCACGATTCAGATGGGGATGCTATGCATAGGAGGTGATAGAGGATGGGACTCCATCGACCACGAGGAGCAGGTGTGTTGGCTGGAGCAGAGCCACTCAAACTCACGCTTAGGGTGAAAAGATTGCCTTGTGTGTAGAGAAGCACATAAACTATGGGAGAAGGGACCGCTAGCGTGATGAAAATGGTAATGTAGCGCGTATCGAAAAAAGACAAATAGGAATACTTCACCAGTTCTACCTCGTCGTGCTTCCTCCCAATATCCCAACCCCATCACAAACTCGGCCCATTTTGGCTGATATTGATATCTTGTTCCTGAGGGTTAGAGTGTCGACGAGAGGTTCATGGTATGGACATTTCGAGTGCTTTCGCAGGAGGGTGTGGCTGTAAAAGCACCCGCGGAACCAAACGTGGTGATGTGTCAGCCGGCGATATCCGAAATCAATACACAGTCCAACCCAAAGCCTTTCCCAAAGATCTTCTGCGATCTACGCAAGCCCTTCCACGAAAAATATTCCCAAAAACGCATTGCGTACTTTTATGCAAAGGCTATGACGACTACTGGGAGTTCAACAGGTGGTACTTGTAATCGTGTTTGTCCCGGTACGTCACTCTTTGCTAGAACGGCCAGGGACGTCAGTGTTGGCTTTTCTAAATTAGATTGGGATGACCCTTCTCTTCAGGCTCAGTTTTATCCCGTGTATGCCTTCCGAAAGTCCGTTATGATGGGACTGTGCAACGGCACGTATGTAAATCATCCTAGCGGTTGTATATAATTTGGCTGCCTATCTTCATCCCCATCCCCATGCCCGTCCACATTCCCATCCCGAACCCACTCCCTCCGTCCAAGCGACTTCCCTTAACCCTCGATCTCTATCATGCCTTAGCAACGATAGATACGGGGTGTTATATTCATGCCTGGATTTGGTGGGTGGGTGTGAGTTTCGGGTAAGTTTTTCATGAATAGAGTAGGGTGGTGATGGATGGCATGCTCACAACTCACAATTCCCTCCTTCATACGATACCTCCAAGACCTCCAAGCTTCATCACTCAACCTGTTTTGCCACCCATACCGTCGCCGCAAGTATCCTACCTTCAATCCCTTACGTGCACAGGCAGTCACGAAACCCATGAATGTTCTTTGATTGCCGTCATCTGCGATCGTATCGATGGTTGGGATACATTTTGGTGTGCACGTTGCGACAACATATATGCGCCGCAATGATATCTGCGCATATAACCTTCCGATTCCAATCAACGCCTCTCGGGCTTCCTGATCCTTTCCATCATCCGCATCCCCATCTCCAACAAGAGTCATACCGAACCCACCGTATCCATCCTACTCACTTCCCCCTTATCCCCAACTCTGCGTCATATGACGGTATGACGGATACAGGGCGGCAAGGCGCGGAATAATAATAGGAGTGGGTGCCTGTGAGGGTCGGTTGCTGGCCCCACAAAATCAGGTCTTGTCGGGGAAGGGGATGAATGGATGGATGGAAACTGTCGTTCAGACGGCTGTCGGGTGAATATGTCACTGCTTCTTCTACTCTACTCATAATGCGCACCTCGTCGGATCATGTATGACTACTTCTCGTTTCGTTTATAGCTAATTGACGTCGCAGTGCATTCTTTTGTTGGGGATATACTGCATATATGCACTTGACTCAACTAATTGGCGTGGTTTCATTGAGTGTACACCGATTTTCTAATTGAAATTTCTTCGTACACAGCCTTCATCCACATCCCAAACCCCTCGCATCTGCACAGAAAAGACCCTTATTCCCCCGATACCTTTCCTTTGGCATAGCAGCAATGGCAATGGCAATGATAGGCAACGGGGTCTGGTCCGAATTTTCTTTATGCGGATGCGTCTGGATGTCGGGTTGATATGGTTATGATTGGTTGTAGGTTAGGAGATGTGGAACGTGTATACGAGGTCAAGACAAATCGAGAAACATTGGCTTTGTGAGTGTATATAAGAAGCATTAATGAAGGATTCCAGAACTGCGACATGTAAATGGTGCGTGCGAGAGAAGGGTGTAGATTTGGACGATATATCTGGAGAAACGACTCTGTAAATGGGTGACATTTTTTATGGAAAGTGGATGGATTGAAGGAGGACATGCACCTCTTCAGCACATTTGAGAAAGAGTGTGGTCATCGTATACGTAGTTTCGTAGTTGATCACGATGAGAAGCGAACACGCGGAACAAAACGGGTGCTTTGTCAGCCGATTCAGAAAGTCGAATTGGAGCTGTGCAGCCTGTGCAACTTTTTCGCATTCCCCCATCAGCACATTCAAAGGCCTGGATATCCTGAATCTCTTGTCCTACAGAACCTCTCTAATCACCTCCACATCTGTGAAAACTCGAACCCATCGCATCCGCCTGAATGTGCTATCATACTCCCCGGCCCCTTTCATACAAGGGACGGAGATGTCTAGTTGATATTGGGAATCACAAAGGCGTGGATGCGTTGCGAATCGGTACGATCGTGGTACTTGAAATGTTGAGTAAAGATGTTCTGTGCTTGTGTTCATCTGCGTGGTTCCATCGATGGGTTGGATGTCAGCCTTCATGTTGCTGTAATCTCCTATCCATAAACCCTGTTCTTCTATCGCGCCGTCGGTAGCCATTCCAGCAATCTGTCACGAATCCATCGCATCCACCCACATCGCATTGTATTGAACCTCCTCCGTCCCTGACATGGCAGAGCAATGAGAAAGACGGGGACGGGATGGTTCTAAATCTTTGTTCAATGCGTGGATGCGTGGGTGCGAATAATTGATGGCGTTGTGTGTAATGCTCCCTGCTTGCCTTTCGTTGTGTGGTCGCCATCGATGCGTTGGGATACTTTCCGATATCGACTCTTCAGAAATTTCTTTCATAGACTACTGAACTATGTTACGAATCCTCACCAATTTTATTGCCGTACCCAATTCCTTTCATATCTCGAACGCACACCATCCACATGCGTGTGAGGGTCGGTAACCCTGACATACAGCTTGTTGGGGAAGGGGTAAATTTCTGCTTTTGATGTCGTTTGAACACTTCTCTTATAAATGTACAAAATTATTCTTTAAAACACAACAAAAAATAATTATCATTTCAGCCAGAGAAAACAGCACTATAGTCCATTGAGTCACTGCCTACATTTGACGGTCTGCACCATCCCGCAATTTATCCAAATGCTCCTTGGCTTCCTGGAGTAAACTTTCCACTAGGTCCACAAACTTGCGGAAGTTATCTTGACTTGGCATCTTACGGTAATTGTCAACAGCATTGTTGAGTATAGCTTGGAAATTGTTTTCATCGCTGGAGACCCGGTTGGTACCGTGTGAATACTCAAAGTGGCGGCCCTCCTCGGAGAGCTTGGAATCGAGCAATCCATCCCGCAATATATCCCGAAATTCAAGCAGTAGTTCATCCGGCAATTGACACAGAAATTCATACAGAATTTCATCCGATAATTCATCCGACATTGCATCCAATTTTTCATCCGGAAAATTGTCCAGAAAGTCTATTAAGTTTTGGAATATGCTTTCTTCCGCGGTTAGTGACTTGCTGATGGGATCTTTATTTGACTTGAAGACCCTGTCCTGTTCATCATGAACGTTCTTGCGTAAGGAGTCGCATAACTGGCATTTGATCTGACTGCTAACACAAGGAATGTTTGCGCCTTGCTTGTCTGAAGGTTTAACCTTACCCTCCTCAGCGAGTTTGGTGCCGATGTAAGATCTGTGGGTAATAAGCTGAGTTTTGTACGTATAATACTGAGTTCTAATATTCCTTACCCTTGATGAGAGCTCATGTTGTTAAATTAGATGTTGTTTCTTCGATTGGGAGCTCTGAAAACCAAGCCGTTGACTTGAGGTGTATTTATACCTAAATCCCCACCCCACTGGCCTTGGGAAGTGGCACAAGTTACAGCTGGCCCGATGGCCCGAGCATCGAGTGGACACTCGCCACGGTGATATACTTGGTTACCATGTATATCATAGTTTCACAACTTTCATCGGCAAAAGTGACCAGACCCCCAAATGCCTTTTGTGCCTTTTTAAGCAGGTCAATGTTTTGCGTGACATGTTAAGTCACACAAAAACATTTCACTGAAATTTGGAGGTGCACAAAACATTTGGAGAGCATTTGAATGCTCCACAAACATTTATACACCTCAAAGTTCAGTACAAAATATTCCATGTATTTACATTTATCTCTTAATGATTTGTTTGCCATAAAACTTGCAGAGAACAATTGATTAAAAATAAAAACAAAGAATAAAACATTGAGTTTAACTTTTTGCTGACACAGATGATTAAAGGGCTTCAAATATGTTCAAAATGATTTAGGTACAAGAAATTTTACTGACCACACGTAATACCTATGACACTGGCAGGTTGTTTCCAATACGACACCATTGTCATAAGAATTACATGTACGTGGGAAATTTAACTTCAAGAAATATAAATTAGAGAGGCCCGTCTCCGATGACAAATTAAATCGGAGACTGAACATCCGTTTTGAGCATAAGAATCTGAGACACGCCCAAGTCGCTTTCTTTCTACCCTCTCATGGCCACCACTCTGACGACAGCGCTCTCTGGTTTCAATCAATACTGCTATGCCTCTTTCTCTGCATTTCAAAACTGTTGATAGAGCTGAAAAGGTGAAAGACATGCTCTCATTTTCATCACACAACCCTAACTGACTGTTTTATACCTTTTCATGGCATGTTCTTTCTCTGCCTTGATTATTCCTTTCTCTCAAGTGTATCATATAGCCAGATACACATTTTGGTCACCTTATTGGTACGTATATGCACATATATTTTAGATCTGCTTGACCGTGACTCATCACAAAGTAGATCTCGTTGGACGGTTGACACATCAATTCGATCACGTGACTTCGTAACGCCGCCCAGGTTGTAACTTGAATCCATTTTCTCTTAGTCATTTCTATGTAGCCTTTGTTGTTCTGAATCTTTTCCAATAATATTTTTCATTGAACTACTACATTCTACTGTGTGAATACCTAAAGTGGCTAATAGAAGTAGAAATATACAAAATATATCATTGTGTCAATATTGGGTGAACTCTAAATGTTTTTGGGGCTCTCAAAGGCAACTTGAATGTTATCCAAATGTTTTTGGGTCTCCCAAATTTTACCGAAATGATTTGATTAAATTTAAATCTAGCTAAAACATTGGTTTTTGTAAATAATTTATAGCCTTTCAAAATTCCGAGTCTCTCGTTAGTCAATCTAAAAGGCCATTTGGGCCTTGGGGCATTTGGACGCCTCCAAATGCCTTGGCAAGGCATTTGGGGACTTGGTCACTTTTGCCGATGTTAATGGTCAAAGCTATGTCCAAATATTACGCAAATTGCAAAAGAGCCTTTGTTGGTCCAGTGGCAAATAAGTAAATTATCCTCAAAGATTGCCAATGTAATTATTTTGTAATTTAAAACGCGTTTATCAATTTATGTACATGACTGGCCAGATGTTTTCAACATCAATGTAAGCGCCAATGGTGTGGTTTTACAAGTATTAAATAATATTGTACACTATAGCTTTGTTGCTGCCACATAATAATTTCTATTGTAATTGTATCAATGCCACTGATTGATATATGTTGGGAAAGCTCCCTTCTCGATATAGGTTGGCCATGAACTGGTGGGCATGTCATGCATCATTGCGATGAGAGTGGCTTCGCCTGGGCCACAAACAATGTTGTGACACTGATGAAGGTGCAAGCAAATGGTCTCCCGACGTGTCGGGTCGTCACCGTAGATTACGATCCGAAGCAAACCCGCGGAACAAAACGGGTGCTTTGTCAGCCGAAAATCGAGTTGGAAGCTGCGCAGCCTCTGCAACCTTTTCTCGTTCCTTCATCAGCATATTCAGAGGAGGCCTGGATATCCTGAACCTCATGTCCTCCAGAACCTCTCTAATCACCTCCACATCTGTGAAACTCGAACCCATCGCATCCGCCTAAATGTGCCATCATAATCTCCGGCCCCTTTCATCCAAGGGACGGAGATGTTGTCCACCTCAGATATTTGGCGCGGATGCCTATGAGGACGGTACGATCATGGTACTTAAGATGTTGAGTAAAGATGTTATGTGCTCATCTGTTCGGTTTCATCGATGGGTTGGATGACAGCCCTCGTGCTACTATGATCCTACTCCTAAGCCCTGTTCTTCCATCGCGCCATTGATAGCCATTTGAATAATCTGCCACGAACCCATCGCATCCGCTCAACTTGCATCGTATCGCACCTCCTCGTCCCTTGCATGCCAAAACAATGAGAATGACGGGGACGGGATGGTTCTCTAAATCCTTGTGAAGGGCGTGGATGCGTATGGGGATCGGCTAGATCATGAATGGTGTTTTGTGGTATTTTCCCTGCTTGCGTTCACCCGCAGGAGTGGACGATCAATGGATTCGGATATTTTGCGATATCTACACTGAGGTATTGTTTTGGTCCATCACTCCTTGTTAGTCCTGGGGTGTTTTACATCAGCATTGACTTTTTCTAGATTACGTAGTGCCGACCCACTTTTTACCATATCATTGGTGCAGAATAATTGCGACGTTCATCCTTCCGATCAACTCCCCAGGCTTTATCTTCCCATCATGCGCCTATCCTCTGTGATTTCCATCCATTGCGCTATTGACAGCCATTCCAATAGTCTTCTATGAACCCATCGCATCCGCCCAGATTATAGCTGACCTTACCTCCTCGTCCCTTTCGTGCAAAGGTAATGAGAGAGACGGGGAGTCATCCAGATTGAATCTTGAGCGGATGTGTCTGAAATAGTTAGATCATGGATAGTGTTGTTCTGTCCTTGTATATTTATCTGCAGGAGTGCGTTGATCGGTTGGGATATCTTCCGGTATAGTTCCCTTAGATTATGGATGTGAGCTTTTACCCCATTTCCTTTAGATTTCAAGTAACATGAATGTCCATAGTTCATAGCCGAGAGTCAAGGACAGAGAGAGCGGAGCGGAAATCAGAAATCAGAAATCAAAAGGTTAAAAACAGCGTGGAGGCCTCGCTGCCAGTAAGTTGATGGGATTGACAAGATCGTAGTCCTGTGGACGGATTTTGAAGTAGGGAGGAACAAGAAATTTAGTCAAAGACTTAATGAGTAGGGAGACGAGGTGGAATAGACTGTTGTGATGGTATGGGATGATGAGCTATTGTGTTTAGAGGTTTCTAGCTGTCGAATCAAGATCAAGGATAAAACAGAGCTGAGGTGCGGACAGTCGAGGAACCTATACCCCGATAGTCTGAGAACGACATCTCAAGATGAACAGCGAAGATCTAGCTAACGACGACAATATGGACGTGAAGGAGTCAGTATGCAAAGTTAGACATTGGGAGTTTTCTGTATGAACATGGCAGTATGAAGGCTTACAGCACATGTATCTGTTGCAGGACGTCTTTGTATGAACGTAGGACCCAGTTGGAGATATATGGGATACAGGAAGCACCCCGATCTTGTGCATGTGGCCCTGTCAGTCGAAGGTCTTCCTCGACGGACGGAGGGGATGCAACGGATTGAAGGGCCTGTAATAGACATGTGTGATCCCATATCCCAATGCTCCTGATTAGAATACTACGTTCATGAGAAGAGATGGGCTGAGAAGGGGAAAAGGATGGCCGGTGTAGTTTAGGTTGCGATAGCTCAAGAAACGAGTAACAAGTATATGGTGGAAATTTGTCAAAAAAGTGTGAAAGGTAGAGTTACGGGTAGAGAATATTGTGGATGCTTTGGATGGAGGATCATGGTCGTCGTCGTTGATGTGAAGGGAGAAGTTTATAATTGGACCGCGGAACGAAAAAGAGTGCTTTGTCAGCCGAACGTCGGGGTGCCACGCGCAGCTTGTCCTCATTCCATCATCAGCGTACTGCTCACAACCCCTGTAATCACCTCAAACTCTGCAAAAATATGAGCTCATTGCATCCTCCTGAAGGTATCATCCTACTCCCCTGTCCCTTTCATACAAAGGACGGAGATAAGCTCTCGCGAAAAACTTTGGCGCGGATGCGGATGAAAACTGGTTAGCTGTCGGGCTCCACGATGTTGGGGATGTTCCGTGTTTGTGTTCATCTGTGCGGTTGCATCGATGGGTTGGGCTACCGGCCAAGTCCAAATGTGGATCATAATAACGACCGACACCTTGCTATTCTTTGCGAGGGGGTGTGCTCCCATTCTGTACCTCTTCTCCTCTACGATCTTTCCCATTCGCTACATCCCAACCCAAATTTGTCGCATCCCCACGGTGAGGAAGACGGGGATGTTGAGAATTTCCAGATTGAAGCGGGAGCGTGGGGTATCGGTTAGATCATTGTTTGTGTTCCCGCTCATGGTTCATCGATGGGTACGCTAAATCGTTCTGATTTGTTTGTCATGGTTCCACCTCGATCTGTTTTTCATCTATCATCTTCCGTGATAACTCGTTTTTCGAGACCATAAACTCCAGGTGTGTATAAACATGACCTTCCCCCTTCGCAGATCACTGTTACAGGGTTTGTGTACTGGCAGCATTGGTACTGTCGACCGCTCATGGAGATTCTGTCAATTTCCATGCCAATTACTATCTTTGTACCCACCCCATCTTTAGTACACCCCGAAACCCTCACATCCGCCCGCGGAACCTCTCTTACCCCCAATGTCTTTCAAATAACAGCAATGATAGATTCTGGTGGTTCGTTCAATTCACTTAAGTGGTGCGGATGCGTGAGGGTGGTAGGATGGTATTGATACAAGGTTTTATTCATCTTATAAATTTCAACGAGGATCTACCACTTCTTGACGTGTAGATATTTGAGCATGAAATGAAATATGTATGAACTGTTTAATTGGATGGTGAGTTGATACACTGGCATCTTATATTCCTTGACTCAGTCAAGGCAAGCGCGCACAATGGATAATTTTTTCTTCGTTAGGAAGTTCCCTGGGGTTCAAGGAAGAGGTCTAGGATAATAAGAAAAATACAAACCCACCATCCGGGAGGCCCGAACGGCTGTAGACAGTATAAATATCTGCCATTCATCAATCTTCAAATGATGTAAATGCGACCATGGGTGTAATGGACATATATACGTCTGCCCTGGGTTTTAAGAAAGCAACATCTGAAAAGTCATCATCCTAAATCGCCTTGCTCACTCAATCCGAATTGCCATCCCGTACGCGAAAAGACCCATTAGGTGGACTCCGTTAGGCTTCCCGGGGACTGTGTATCAGTAATGGTATTAGGCTTGGACGACCCCACGCTTCCCCGAAAGGCCACCTACTCGCTACATGGGTTGTATGCGGGAAACTATCTCACTGGGGTGTATGTCTTACAATACTCTCCCGTTTACCGCCTCCTCTTTGGAAATTTCGGGCGCTTAAAGTCGGTACTGACATTAGCTTTGCTCCTTCAGATTTTACGGCTTGACGACCCACCAGGCATTTGTGTATTTCCAGAGATCGGAAAACGATCCCCTGAATACTCGTCTCCTCGTGTGTGATTCTCCTTTCTCTATTTCATGCATTATGAGCTGACGAGGGTGACTAGGTTCTGTTTCTATGGTACATGTCAATTCATTTTTTCTCCATATTTCCAACCCCTTCCTTTCGACTACTTCATTCCCTCTCAAAATTCATTGATAATCAAATGGATGATATAATTGATGTCCTGTAAAAGGATTCTGGACACTTTACACTCCGTGTCAGTAGCCATCGCGCTGTTTGAGATCACTAAAGAGTCGATCAACAACCCTCTGGGTCTGCTAATTAATCGCATTCCATGGTGCGTTGTATCTGAATCCTGAATTCTGCGTAGTATCTGATCGTTGGTGCACATCTGGGTTTGTTTCTACACTACCCATTACCAGGGAGATTTCGGTGCGTGTACATGATGCATGCACTTCTAGAGGATATACTTATATTCATACTCTTTGATGTTGATATTAACGTGATGCGCTGATCGTTGGGTATTTTAAAGTTCTCTCTCATCATGATGGTGCGTCTTGCGTCTATGCGACGTGTTGCTTGTAAGCTATCAGTACAGTCAAATTGTGCTAACGATAGTCTGTATCCTTAGACGGTCAGTGACTGTTGTGTACGAGGGTGCGTTATTATTTATCCGTTTTTGCCTTTACTTTCTCCGCGTATGTGATTGATGGTTCAAATGCTTTGATAGGTTTTATTGCCACCGCGTCTGGAAATGTAAGTCCACATCAGCGCCTGCCTTTTTCTGACTAGAAAGCTGCCTTCTCACACTTTATACCCCTCTTTGGTATAGTAAGCAATCACAATGTGATCCTAACCGGCCTTGCCGTACGTTCAGATCCTTTACTACAATGCCATTCGTTGATGTCAAAGCCACTATTGACAGGCATTTTCTATCATTTGCGCCTTAATTGCAGGACTGTGTGAGTTTTGTATATTATGCATCTATTAATTTGCGTGCACACATGTCACTACACTGAATGGCTAACCTAATATTGCAGATTCATCGTGTAAAACGTGCGTGATGACATTTGGCGTTCCACTGACCCGACTGATGTTTCTGTTTCCCTTGCAATCTCCTGGCACTCAAAAAGCGTTGGGGTGACAGGCCTCGAAGCTTTTGGAATTGTTGTAAGCATACTGTCCCATTTTTCAACCGAATCTATTTGATCATACTCAACTGTGTTAGATCGAGATAGACTTGACAGTGATTGCGATATGCATATCGGACTCGATTCTCACGGGTTCTCTGTGTGTTTTGCTTTGGAATAGTAGATCGAGTGTAAGACGGTGCGTCGATTGGTAATGTGCAGTCAACGTGCACAGACAGTGTGGATGGGTGATACTGAGGAACTTTTCAAGGACAAATTCGCTGATAAGCACGCTGATCTTGTACACGGTCACATCGGGTTTGCTTACAACGCTTGTTGCTGTTATGGCTTTAATTCTTGTAAGTAGGTGTTTTTTTTTTTTGGCAAGTAATTACTAAAAAATTGAATTCAACTTCTCATTATCTCAGCTGCTAACGCTGAGAGATACATTTGCATACGGAGGCGCCTTTTATATATTGGGAAAATGTGAGTTCGTCAGTCTTTCCCTTTATAGAAATTGTGTGTACAGCATCTAAGCGGCACCACGCCGTCTTTTTATTTTGCCGTGCAGTATATTTCAGTTCTCTACTCGCAACACTCAACCGCCGCGAAATGTTCCGCACAAAAATGGAGTCCACTACTGGCGGTTTCATCTCCATCTCCCTCGGTGAGACAACGCACTCGAGCGTGGGCGATCAGGTCGGTATGCCTGTCTTTGCGTCGGCGGACGATGTAAATGCAGGCACAGACTCAGAGGCACAGACGAAGATGACGACGAGGAGGGGAACGATAAATGCGGTTTCTGTGGTTAGCACCAACGCTGATGCGGGGCAAGATGTACGTTTATTTGTTTCTTGCACTAGGTTTTGGATGATAAATTCTTGTCACTTCTAGGGATATGCTAACATAAAAGTGGAGAAGCATGTGACTACTGTGGTGTAACTTATGTATCTCCTTGCTCTGTCTGAGGCTCTGTTTTATCCGTGCATTCAATCAACAATTGGAGAGCACACCATGAATACGATGAAGTTCTAGTTGCTTTAATTGAGAACTAACATCTGTGCGCTTTGTGACCACCGTGTGAGCACCGTCTATCTGATTTCCTCTTGTCTCTCATGTCTCGTCTCGTTCCCACATCTGCATAACACTGAACGTCACACTTTTTGACTGAACATGTGTATGGTGTTGAAGATGTCGTAAGGTGAGTTGTCATGGTCTATAGAACCTATCTATCTTGATGCACAGTGACACAACCCGATGTCTTCTCATATCGCCATCACAGGCTTGATGCTGTGTATAATGTATTCATTAAATCAAAATTTGGTCGCTGTTCCGTTGGCTGTTTGCCGATTTTCCTCTAACTATTACCTCAATCCTTACCGCAAACGCCCCACGTCTGTTTACCAACTTTCCTTACCCTGTATATCCTTTCATACAACCACAATCACAGAGCCAATGATAGATTAGGAGGGTAAGTTGTGGGATCATTGACGGGATGAGTGTCTGAGTTCGTTGGACCCAGTTGGGGGCCAGCCTTGATGTTGGGCATACAGAAATCAGCGTGGCTGCTCGCGTGCGTGCGTTTTTGCGTGTGCCTGCGTGACACGCATTTTTGCGCAACAACTGTGTTCTGCACGCACATGGATGTGTTCTGCACGCAATGTCACATATAGTGTTGGATTATTTCCCGCCAGTACTCGTTTATCTCGTGCGTAAGGAAACAAGGATTCTCTTCTACTGGATTAGTTCAATAATAAATGATAATTATTCAATGCCTTGCCAGCACACTTGCATGATTCTTGCCATTTATAGCATTTGGCTTAATTAATAGACATCTACTCAAAATTCTACTATACAGAGGTAAATCCTGTTTTCTTGTGACTTCAGCATTGCTATCACGTCCTACTTATGAGCACAGTTAGCTTGCTTGGATGATTTGGTGTACCTGGGCGTGTTCCTCGACACCATCTCCGGCCGACTACGCGACCAGCCGCATTGCATCCGGCAACACCTTTTATTCAATGATGTCCGACCACATTACCAGTCCCGCGAACTTGAATAAAATCTTTTTTTTTGTCCTTTGGACAAGTATTTGGTGTCGTCGAACGACGATGAGCGTGACATCACAGCACGCTAATCGCACTCAAACTCACGCATCTGACACGCAAGCAGCACGCGACCTACTTTCCCACGTGCACGCGAGGACACGCGATGATACGCGACCCGATTATTGCGTGTAATTGACACGCTAACACCTGTGGTTCGCACGCGATGACCCCGCACACAGATTCATCTTGCACGCCAGTACGAACTTATGCGTTTCTGGCTCGAAGTATCCTACTGAAAAAATGTATTCAATGAAAAGTTCACTGTACATCCCAGCCGCTTGTGGAGGGATAATTATAGAGATATTGTCATTTGTATTGTGTATCAACGGTGTAGTACGGCTTGAAAATACTTTTATATTCACACCTTGTGCCGTAGGTGCATCCTTAGATGGACTGGTAGTGTTGTCTTCTTCAACTGCCTTGATGCTATTTGAATCCAAGTGCGGTATGGATATCTAAGGGATGGCATCTATTCCATGAATAAATGAAGATGAAGAAAGTATAGTACTCATGTATCCTGAGTCTGTAGTGGTGACTTCTGGCTGCTTATGATCTCGTTTCATCATGTCCTTATTAATTTGCATAAAGCTCGTAAGGAGGAAGGTCCACTAACTCCAAAAGAATTCAGAAGTCTTCTGTTGACAACTCAGTAGCGAGTGAAAGACGAAAATTATGTGGGGGAATAGTACCTTATTAGGCTATACACCACTTGTTCTGGAGTCAGAGTCTATTTAAATGAAAAGAAAGGTGTATAACAATCCAGTGCTTACAATAGTATATCTAGTACTTAGTACAACTTGCTAAATGTCAGATTTGTGTTGAGATATGCACGCATATATCACGCTACCTCAATGACGCTGCACGCATTTCAATGACATGTACACGCAAGATCTGTCAATTTGCACGCAAATTCACCGAATAGCATTTATGCGCAGCACGCAAAAATAGGTCGCACGCAGGCTAGCCACGCTCTTTTCCTGGTGCCCCTTGATGTTCCGTGCTTGACTAGCTTCACCTGCGCGGCTGCATCTCGGACCACCTTAAACCCTGATAGATTCAAGCCTCTTCTACAAAGATGCATAGTCTCATATATTATATGTATGTGAATAACTGAAAGGATGCGGTTAATGAGACAATACCAGAGCATTATTCCCTATTCTACTGAGATTTCTATGCCAACGTCCATCCTTAGATTACGAAAATCTCAGGAGTTATGGATCCCCTTGCCAATATGCATCCCGACATGCAAATTTGTGTACTAGTGGGTGATTCTGCTTCAAAATCATCATCCCTTCAGATTCCCCACTCATTCCCATTGCATATATCAGAGCATCTGATAATATACCCTCTCTATAGATGCAATCACCGTCATTTATACAACAACGATGACAAACAAGGAACTTGCATGTGGTGTGAAAAGAATGAACTCGAATTAGAATCCGCAGTACATAGGGATAGTTACTAGTGTGAAATCTACTAATATCAGATGGTCAGGCATGTACGACCATAGGTCCAAGATATTCAAATGGTACATGGTGCTTCGAGTAAGCAAACGTTGGTAGATCATGCGACAGGCACCAACTGTCAACATTTGTTTTTTATAGAGTGGCCCATATATCTACCGTAAGTATAATCTGCTGCACACTCTACAAAAAAGTCACTAATGATCATTATAACAATCCCTATGGATTCAACGTACATGGACCTGTGCCCATAGCATTACAAAAGCCTTCAGACTACATGTGCGGCTGATCGTGTCCCTTATTTTTTGCCCCTCATTTTCCTCAAGACTTGGTTATAAAATCTTGGCATGTTCCCTGCTGGGTTTCTCTGGGAAATAGACCTAAACATGTCCCGGTGGATTCAACTCATAGGATAATGGATATTGGTATTAAAAGATCGAGATACCATCAAAGAATGTCCCCGAAGAAATGACAACAATAGACGTAGTTAAAACCAGCCTGAGATGCTAGCACGCATATATATAGTCAATGTACGCTCATTCACTTCTGACCGTTTTCTCCGTCTCAAAAGCTGATAAATCACAATCTCCTTCTGATCCTTAGGCCTTGCTTCCATCTCACATTCTATTTATCTTTGTCAATTAATAACACTCGTGTTTCACTACAATCAGTTTGGATATGTTTAAGCACATTGGTTTTGTATATAGTAGTAAGGATTAAGGTAAATGATGTAAATAAAGCCTTTGGAATACTGTCATCCGAGCATATTGGCATCATGGCTGCCTCAGTCCCTGCATTCCCAACCAAGTTCCAAGAAATTACAATTGCGAGCAACATCAACTGCTCAATGATACAGAATTTTCTTGTAGGTGAGGAAATATGTTTCCTCTGGATAGTGAAACATCATAAATTAATAGCTGGAAGGGGTATACACTGTGGTGTATGGTGTAACGGTGCATGTTTACCGTGAGTTACACTCGGTCGGCGCATAAATCAACCGTATAACATGACCTAAAGTATCCAGAAAGCAAGGTAGCACTGGAAAACATGTCGTATTGGCATCAGTAACCGCATTGTATCTCTTCTCCGTGATCAATTTCGGTCTGCAGTGGTACGGCTTCAACTGGTCATTAATTGTACATGGAGACACGCGCGCCTCTGTCTTCTTGGCGTCAGTGACCGGGCTAAGCACTGTTTTTTCTACACTGATCAACCTTACCTATTCTCTCTCTTTGATTGTTGCCGACGTGCTGTTGGTCAGTATTCTTCATATTGTCCTTCAAGGCATCGACTGAGCTCTCTGGATAGATTTGGAGATGCTACCACGTCTGGGGCCGTTCGTTCAAGATTATATCCGTTTTATGTTTGCTCTCTTTATGTGAAATTGGTATAGAAGTCTAATAGAGTCTCTACAAGAGTATAGTAGTGCTGATAATTTACTGTGCAGCCCTTACCATTGCAGTGACAGTAATTGATGTATTGTTCCAGACATTTACAACCCCCGCACAAGCCGAGAGCCTCAACTCTCTCACCATTGCGCTCGCATTCATATCTTTGGCCATTACAGCAACCGCAACTTCACTGATCGGATACCGAATCTACAGTACTTCTAAGGGTAACACCATTATGCAGGCCAAGAAGCGATACACGCGCATTATTATCCTGATTGTTGAATCATCGGCAGTATACTCGTTGTTGCTGCTCCTCTTCGGAATAGTACTCGCCGTACCTGCGTTTAACCAGATTGATTCCTCTGTAGGACCGTTAGGGGCCTACCTGCAGACTTTTCTAACCGCTACACCTGTGAGTAATGTGATGCATGCTTACTTTGACTGTTATTCCACACAGAGTGTGTCATCTAACGAATTAACTGACTCAGGGGCTGGTGCCGACGGTTATGGTCGCCAGGCTCGCATTTCAAGACGAGAATACAGACTATGAGACATCCCACATGTCCGTAGATGTATCAAATCTGAACTTTGATAATCGCCAAGCAGGTCATGAAACTAGCAGCCCACATGAAACCGACTTTGCCTTGAATCCAACTACGCACAATGAAACCGAAAACTCTCCGGCAGAAAATCTCAAGGATAATATCACCCATGAAAAGAGGTCTGATTGATTGTATTTTTGTAGATGGAAATGACCACCGCTAAGAGGATGAACGGAAATAAATGGAACTTGGACGCAAATAAATAGCTAGTTACCATGGATGTTAGTTAGAAATGAATGAATATGAGCTATAAGTTAATGATATATAGTAAATGTCCATCTACTCGCAAGTCCATGCGAAGTTACAATACTATTACTCATTGAAATGTTTAAAAACGGCAATATATACAACTAAGCCTCGCCATCCACTTTGCTTAACATCGACTGACGCCCATAATCGCCCACCGACGCGCCGTTAAAAGCGATAGCGCTCATCTCTGAGCTTTTGGGCTTTGCACTTAGACCAGTGCCAATTCCTACACCTGTGCCTGTGCGGAAGTGAGCGCTGATTTGAGCGCGCCTGTTGAGAGACACGAGGAGGGCGTTGGTGTATACTTTATTATTATAGGGGCATCAGAGGGTTAACTCGGGCGTGGTGGTGGTGGTTGAGGGAACGTTGGGTGGATTGGGTGCTTACCGTTGCCTAGTGTGTTGATTATCTGAATGTCAACGCCTAGTGGTATATTTGTCAGTTATGTATCGCAGGTTGCGGATAGAGGTAGAATGATAGGAGTATGGTATGGCTGTCCGTTTGCACATTTAATACCAATCAATAAACTTTTTGTCCCATACATAGAAGTCTCAATTCTACACAATTCCATATACACACTCTGATGTCCTGGATATAGAGAGATGGTTTCCGAACATATAAATCCAGTATCCATATATTCATAGGTTGCATCCTCAGATACAACTTTGAGTGCCATACATATAGTTTTGGTGCCCACATATACAAATTACAATCCCTTACATAGAGAAAACACTCCCTTTTATACATATTTTGTTGCCTTACTTATATCTGAAGGTTCCCCGTATGATTGTTCTTACCTTTCTTCATCCCGAAGATATACAGTCATTTTTCGGCATTCTGTCTATGCCGTGCATGCCTAGACATCGTGAGAATCGGCAAATCTCGGCAAATAAGGACACAAATTACAGTTCATTGCCTGTATGCCTATCGACACACGCTGATTGAACATTAAAAAGATGCACATTTATCCAATTAATCAGTAAATATATTCCTGTGTAGGCTGATTACAGAAGTAGCTTGTCTTCATAGTTTGAGACGAGTGCTTTGACCAGCCCAGTCGCCGTGCTAAGGCTTAAAAAGGCCTAAGTTGAGGTTGCAGACAGAAAATTGCATTGGAGTAGTCTATATACAGTCTTATGTGACTTAATGTACGAGTGTTTATGCTCATGATTAATTTTATAATCTTGTAATGACTGTCCTACTTTCTTCACAAGTAGCAAGCCACTGCAAGCGGGACGAAAATCGAGTTCCCACGCCTCTACGGCACGGACGGCACAAATAATATTCATCTGGACAACTCTATATCTTCGGACAAAAGTTGAGGTACATGCGGAGAGGGTCACAGACTATGGTACTGAGTTTTTTATGTATGGATAGCATACCCTTATGTGTGCAGCTCCCATTCAAACTTAAGGGCATGCAAATACAATGACCGGGATAATTTCTTGTATGCTTGGAAATTATCTCTCTATAACCGGGACACCAAGGTATGTAGTTGGGTTCAAGAAAAATTGTAATTTATATGTATGGGGAAAGAAGTTTATACTTTGGTATTAAATGTGCAAACGGACAGCCATAGTATGGTTATAGTGACTCGTTGATAACTTACCAATATCAAGCCGACGAGGGAGGTGAAGCTCGTTAATATGCTGGTGGTAAGTGTGTATCCGATAAGAGTTTTAATCATTGAAGTTGTTCGGTCACTATTTCGTTTGTCAGAACGCGTGTGGGGTAAGTGGGTGAGTAGTTTAGGGTATATGCGGAATGATACTGCGCATATATCGTGTCCCAACGACGCAGGAAGGCCATTGGACCATGCCCGTGTGCATTTATATGGTTATATCGATCATCTGGGATATCGACTTACATTTTCTTTTCATCATCCACGCCACATATAAGTCTGCAGTGTACACATGAGTCATCGCAAAAGCTCGGGATGAAGAGCACAAAACGACGCACCAAAACAAAGGTCAAGGTGCTCATAAAAGGAATCGCAACACATGGACGGAACCCGCGCAGGTAACGGCAAGAAAAAAGCATCCTTAACCAACCAGACAGCTATAATCCAGTCCCATACGCATACAAAATCGACACACAAATACCTGGGAAAACGCCCAAAATGTGTGAAGGGGTTAACGCTAGGATACTCGCGCCAATGGTAGAGGTCTGGATGGCTTAACAGGTTGGGTGGTGAAACCCTAGGAGTTAACCATGCAGGAGTGAATTGTGTGTTGAATTTGAGGTTTGATTATTTGAGTGAACGTGCCATCCATCCCCACCCGACTCTATTCGTGAAAATCCACCCGAGACTCACACGCACCCGCGAACAACATCAGCGCATGATTATAACGCCCTGTATCCATCATTTCTAATGCATGATAGAGATCGAGGGTTAAGGGCAGTCGATTGGACGGGGGGAGTGGGTTCGGGATGAGGATGTGGACAGGTATGGGGATGGGGTAGAAGCAAACGCAAGGATGATTGAAACGTGCCATTTCAGAAGCCCACCCTGACAGACTTGTGGAGGAGATTGACGAGATAAAACTGAGACCAAGAGCTTGTCCCTATGTTAACATCACGATGAAGAACAACCCAGGACTAGCAAGGAGTGACATACCAGGACAATACCGGATTAAATCCATATTTGAAGGTATGTCAACTCATGGATACAGCAGCGCCGATAAGACAAATCATGGACCATCCATACCCAAATACCTGAACAGCCCTGACCCAACCAATGCACATACGCGATGAACTCCCCGTCGCCGCCATTGCCTTTGCATCAATGGGGATCTGGGAGTATGACTCAAGTATAGGCGTATGCGATACGTCTCTGCACATTTATCGTGGATGGGCTTACGGCGACTGTAGAAGATTTTTAGGAGAGGCTTTGGATTGTGTAGTGGTTTGGGTGACGATGCGGAGGCCTTTGATTGAGCTGATGAGGTTGATTTCGGATATCGCCGGCTGACACATCACCCCGTTTCGTTCCGCGGGTCTCCCAGTATTTCTGCCAACTGCCAACCACACCCTCCTCTGAAAGCACTCGAAATATTCGCACTATGCACATATCGTGAATGATCCAACCCTTTTGGACATGTAGCCAAATTTGTGCGGTTCAATGTAACGGCTTTTTCGCTTCTCGCGTATAGGTTGAGCTTGTGATGGGGTTGGGATAAATGCGAGGAAGCACGAAGAGATAGATAGAACAGGTGAAGCATTCTTATTTATCTTTTCTCGATACGCGCTATATTACTCTAAGATTTGGGTGCACTATGGCCTGTCAGGTTCTTGGTAGGAGGTTTCTGTGCTTCTTTTCACCTGCGCGGTTGCGTCGATGGGTTGGATTACCCTTAGAATTGTGTTCTGGAATCAATATGACCGATCTGGTTCTGATCACATCTCAGTGACGATGCAATTCGATTAGACCATCCATTCTCAATTGTAATCTCACTGATCTGCTTTGAATTCTGCAGATATTGTAGCCGTGTACTCGAGTTCTTAACAGACATGCACACTGGAGACATTTGGATATGCTACATGGTCGACTCAGACCTTCCTTCATTCATTCATCCGTCGACAAACCACATGACCGACACGTAATTGTCACTCATGCTTGGATATTTACACTGTTTAATGGCGTCCTGCCCATCCTGTCCATCCCCATCAGAATACTCGTCCAGAGCCCCTTGCATTCCCCTACAAGCTTTATTCAACCCCTGAACTCTGCTATTTAACTGGATCCACAACGGAAATGATATATATGGGGTTCTTGCGGGGTTCCGAACATAGATGGTATACGAGGAAATGCGTGAGGAGGAAGGCTGTATTTGGATGTGATTGGTTGGTGCCCAGGTTCGGGCAGGTTTTGAAGTTGAAATGGCTCAACCGTTTGCAGGACACCGCGCGTTGAACGCAACGGCACATGTATACCGTTGGAGGCTAGGCTGATATCCTAGATGCTTACTTAATTACACCGAAGATATGGCGTCGCCACATGTCCCGTAGTGGGTCGTCCACTCCCTGCCTCGCAAATATCCATCCCACGGGTCCCCTCGCATCCGCTCTAGTAATCTTTCCCCCATCCGGTCTCTTTCGTACAGTTCAAATAGCAATGCTGACGATGGAATCCGGGAGGTGGTATGTCGGTTACAGAAACGAGCGGATGCGTGGGAGTCTCGCATAGATGTGCTCGCGACTTTGTGGGATGCCGTGCTTCGGTTGGGCTATTAAAATAAATGTGAATCTAGCCGCCTCCACTCTCCACATTTCGCGCATGTCGGTTCGCATTTATATACGCAGATGCTCTGTATGACTCGGGTCACTTACCTGCCATTCATCCGTTGACAAAATACTTGACCTCAGACTTCACTGTGTTGTTGGTACTGAGTATATGCGCTATTGTAACACACTCGTTGCCTTGCGAGAGGTTCAGTCGACTAATACAAGAAAATTCAACATACTGGTTATCCTCACAACAAACCCCCTTCATCTGCTTCTCAAGTTTCTTTACTCTTCATTCATTTTCATACCGCTCAAAAGGCAATGTGTTGTTGGAGTACTGGTATTTTTGTGAACTGATTCATGGGAGGATTGGGTAGTTGTGGTTGCACTTTGGTGTTAGGCGCGATGAATGCCATGTTTATTTCGGATCACAGCCCTTGCAAACATATCACCCCAAACCCATCGCATCTGTCGCGAATATCATTCCTTATTGTCCGTTGTCTTTCATTCCATGACAATGACGGAGACGGGCAGTTACGATTTTGGGTTTTGGGGCACGAGTATGGGATTGGGTTAGACCATGTTGGGATTCCGGCGACCGGCTTATCATGGGGTTGGAGATGTCGGAGAGTGGCCTTTTGAGGCTCAAGGATCCTGGTCCCGTTCAGCAGGGAATGACGGCTTTTTTCAAGCCATAGCATATATCACCACGCCAAGCAAAGAACATTGGTGCTGTATAGGATCTTGCTACTTTATTGCTCACGGACACGACCTGATGCCTTTTCAATATATTGCCAGTAGCGACATAAAACAGAATTTATTCATACTCTCAACGCTTGGGTGTGTTTTTCTCGACTGTTTAGCGATTTTCAGCCCATTCCCATCCCAATACCTACCCCATAGGCCTCGCGTCTGTTTACCAAGTTCCCTTATCGACAGTAATCTTTCATGCAGCCGCATTGGCATCAGAACCGATAGATAAGGGGGTTCATCGCTGCATCTCGGGACTTGGGATACTAGGCGATAATGAAAATAGATGCAGAATTCGAATATCACTTGCGTGTGGCTCTGAGCTGTTCAGTACATCCGGGTGCCGATGATGGGTTCTTCTATGCTCGATGCCAATCTGTGTTCTGTTTCTCATCGAACGTCTTCACCGCCTCTCATGAGATGGTGATGGGTAAGGAGATTCTTTCTGCTTGATGCAACTGAGTTCAAGCAGTGCACTGGGTACATGGACTCGGAAACATAAACTACACCTGCTCTTTTCTCTTTACTATCGTCGGAATCATGACGCTCAAGTTAGATACACTCGCTCTAAGGCAAATTTGAGCTTCGATACGTATTGCGTCAGCCGAATTTAATAGTCCGCGGAGAGAAGTGTATTGTCTTTTTCAAACTCAGATTGTTGTTATTGATAGAGAAGATGAGTTGTGCCAACAAATATTTTGATGAACTCCCACCGACAAATGACTCTAATAGCCTCAGCTAAACCTGCCATGAGATGCTAAACCCTGTATAGATAAACATATCAAGCTAGAAGATCATGAACATCTACTTCTAGTCGTTGTACTGCATCTCAGAAGCTGACACATCATGAAGATCTACTTCTAAACCTTGACTTTTTTTGAGTGATAGCACTTTGTTTCAGTACAATCAGCTTGGATGTAATTTCAGCACATTTCTGTTGTATATAAAAGTTAAGGATGTCTACGATATATGCAAACTGTCATCGTCTCATATTAACATCATGGCAGTAGATATCTCTGCTTTCCAAACCAAGGAAGAAGAACGTACAATTTCGAGCAGCATGAACTGCTCAATGATCCAGAATTTTCTGATAGGTGAGGACATATGCTGTCTCCCCGGAGTTGGATTCGATAATTGACACATGCCAGGGATATACACCGTAGTGTATGTTGCAACACTTCATGTATACCGTGCGTCACACTTTGGCTACACTGCAATCAACTTATAACACGACACAAAGTGTCCAAAAAGCAAGGGAGTGTGGGTAAAAATGTGGTATTGGCGTCAATCACCACATTATACCTCCTCTCCATAATCAGTTTCGGTGCGGGTTGGTATGGTTTAAACTGGTCCCTGGTTACCCAGGGAGGAACACGCAACTCTACCTTCTTGGCAACGAGTTACGGTCGAGGCATCTGGTTCTCGGTCTTGGACGACCTTACCTATTCGCTCCCTTTCGTTATATCTGACGGACTCTTGGTTAGCATCTTTTTAAGTGTCCTTGAGGGTACTTCCACTAAGCTTTAGGTAGATATGGAGATGCCACCACGTTTGGGGGCGTTCCTTCAAAATGACATCTATTCTATGCCTACTACTATCCGTTGAAGCTGGTATAAGTTAAAGTATCTATATATGTGTTGAGTAATATTGACATTTTAATCTCTAGCCCTTGCCGTCTCAGTAATAATACTCGATACATTGTTCCGGAACGTTATATCTCCAGCACTAGCCGAGCGCATCAACTCTGTTACTCTTGCTTTCTCATTCATGTCTTTTGCTATCACAACCATCGCAACGTTTCTGATCGGATACCGGATCTACAGTACCTCCAGGAATAATATGGCTCTAAGGGCCAAAAAACGATACACACGAATCATTGTTCTCATTGTCGAATCCTCGGCTACATATTCATTTCTATTGCTCCTTTTTGCAATATCGTCCGTTGTACCGGCTTTAGGACAGCCCAATTTTCCTGCGGGAAATTTTTATACATATGTGGAGGCGTTCTTAGGTGTTGCATCGGTGAGTAATATGATATGCATCTATTTTATTATTATTTTACACAGAATATAGTACCTGACAATTTAATCAACTCAGGGATTGGTGCCAACAGTTATGGTCTTCATGCTCGCGATTAAAGAGGAGAACACAGATTCTGAGATATCCAACGTGACCGCAGATGTATCAGATTTGAACTTTAATCATCGCCAAGCAGGTCATGAGTCCAAGAGCCCTGGGACTGAGACAACTAATTCAGCATTGAATACGACGATGGGGAACGAGAACCGTAGATCTCAGGATGTTAATTTCCAGGATCCCGTGAACGAAAGGAAATGTGATTGATTGCATCCCGGTTTGCTAGAATCGAATTGTTTCCCTTATACACTCGTAGCTCAATAAAACACAGCGTGTTAGTGTATTTTGTAGTGACTGAAGATCAGAGGAATATGTACAAGCGCAATAAAATGGTGACCAGTGTCAATGGTTGGATCTTGCGCCCTGCATTCAATATTCTGTAAAGAATTGATTGGTCCGAGTATCCGTGCATACCTATCATACAAGTGTTGTCCTAGCCCCTTCATATTTGAATCAGTACTAGTGTCTTCGACCCAGATGTAGAGTACAGAACGCACACAGCAGATAGAAGAAACGACGGCAGACAGCAGACAGAAGACAAGAGCCACCAACAGAGTATTGTTTATGTGCCATTCCCTTGCAAGATGAAGTGTGCTCTTACAGAATTTCAATACTTTGCATATCACAGAAACATTCAAGGCATGCGTATATGGTCGATGTCGTTGAACGTTTGCCCTGCGGAACGAATCGGGTGCTTTGTCAGCCGGTGATGTCCAAAGCCTTTCATGTTGCACCGACTGCACCGACTGCCTCCTTCCAACTCACTCAAACATTCCTTCTGCTCATCTTTGCAATATCGGAACATTTTATACTTATGTGAATGCGCTTTTATCCGTTGCAACTGTGAGTAAGACTATTCATATTTATCTTTACCGTTGCTCACAGGGTGTGTTTAATTTACTTGTAAAGTGGGCCGTTGCTACGCACGGCAGATACGAGTCCTTGTGATCAATTCCTTTGGAATTTATAAGAAATGTATTTTAGGAGGGGCTTCATCCAGTAAACTATAATATTGTAATAGTTTCATCTGACTTGAAGACAAAGACTGGACTGAAAAGAATGAAATCACTAATGTTCAAGTTGTCCTATTGTAGATAAGCTGCATAAGTAAGTAAGCCATGAATGCAAGGGTAATGAACAACTGTGAATTTCTTAGGTCTACATAAATAAGTAGGCCTTTAATGATATGGTCATGAATAACCATTTAGTTGTTGTAGGTAACTAAGTAGGCCATACAATGCTGGAGCAACAAGAAACCTTTGAAAATTCAAACAGATTTTGATTGATGTCGAGTGGCAAGATATTTAAAGTTCCGACTTCTTTGCCGAGCCATTGCCGGCTCAAAAAGCGTTTCATTCCCTGCCAAAAGCTAATCTCGGCTCCAGATGTTCGGGAGAGCTCCGGCGGAGAATGAAAGCGGAGTCAAAAATTCTGACGAAAACCGTTGCAAATCGCTCTCCATAACATCTGGTGCAATTGCATCAGTAAAGATGCGGACAGCCCCTGTTGTCACATCAGTCACATCTCGCCTCCCGCTTTCATCGCTCAATCAATGCTCCTCATACTCCCCGTTCTCCTTGTTAATGGACAATTTACTCACCAATACTCCCTCTTAGGATTACTGGATGACAATAAATACAATATTATTTGATTTCAGAGCAATCTAATTATACTAGCCTTATCTTGCATCCACCCCTAACTGACAATTATTCAAGGAGTGTGCATTGTGAATTCGCAGAGTGAATACCCGCCCTGATAATGCTGTAACATCATACCTTTGCTTTCTGTCTCAATGCTACTGTCCCATTCTGCCTAAGTATGTTAGATCTTCACACTCAACACTTCAAGTTGCCTGTACACGGGCTAGAGCCATCAAAGTCTTCCAGCGGGAATTTTCTGACATTTTTGCCGGCAACAGGGCACTTTTACATACTTGAGATTATAAACATGGTAAAATGAAATCTTTAAACGAAGAGACCTGTTGTCTTTTGACCATAAAACTTGACTTAGATGGCGTCGAGTCGATGTGTGAGCACCCGCGTGACATGTCCGCATCTTTACTGATGCAATTGCACCAGACGTTATAGGGCACATCTCTACGATCAAATTTTGCAGAATTTTTGACTCCGACTTTGATCTCCGCTTATTAGTCCCGGGTCTCTCGCAGGAGTGGAGATCGTGCCCTATAACGGATGGGAACGAGACTAGCCAAAAGCCTGGATTGACAGGCTTTTTGACAGCAACTGAAATTTAAACACCGACCTTGAGCTGATCGATCGCCGGCCAATCAAAACAGCGATTCTCGCGCATGTGAACGGCCAAAATCGCTCATTCAATCGCTGATCAAACCTTGCCGATTGATCGCCGGCTCATTAAGCGTTTCACGATTTCGGATATACGTCGAGTTCGATATAAAAACGATTCCTCCAAGGGAGGACTCGTAATCTGACGATGTAATTGACCCAGGGAATGGTGCCAATCCAGCAGTCTACATACATCTGCCTCAGCTTCGAATCCAACGACTGGAACCGAGAATTCTAGGTATCAGGATGATAGATAATTTGCAGGATTCTGTGAATGAAAAGTAATCTGATTGATGTATGTTAGTAAATGTTGGCTGTCTTCCAATTGATTTTGATCCCGCTTTGATTGTATTTTCTTCTCACTACTACACCACCTCCATGTGATTTGGTGCGTGGTATTCAGGTCAGAGTTCCCATGGTTTACATGCAGTCAAGAAATGACTTTGTTCCTCATAATATTTATATCTGATTATTCCTCTCTCACTGTCAACAAGCTTTGTAAGTGAGTACTTAACGACAACCGTTGAGACAATGAATGACGATCAAGAGAACTTGGTAATTTATAAGTTATTGATAACTAAATATCCTTCTACGCAAATGTCCATGAAGTTGAAATATTACTACCCACCGAAACGTTTAAAAACGGCAATATGCGCAACTACGCCCCGCCATCCCCTTTGCTTAACATCGACTGGCGCCCATAATCGCCCACCGACGCGCCGTTAAAAGCGATCGCGCTCACTTCGGTCCCTTTGGGCTTCGCACGTATCCCAGTGCCGATTCCTATACCTGTTCCAGTACGGAAGTGCGCGCTGATTATATCGGTCGTGGGTACCGTTCCGTTGCGGATTGACGCGCGCCTGTTGAGAGAGGCGAGGAGGGCGTTGGTGTATACTTTATTGTTATATGGGAATTATAGGGGCATCAGAGGGTTAGCTCGGACATGGTGGTGGGTTATGCAAAGTCGGGTGGATAGTGCTTACCGTTGCCTAGTGTGTTGATTACTCCAACGTACACCATCGTCCGTCTGAATGTTAACGCCTGTAAACATATTTATATCCGAGTCAGTTATGTATCTCACATTGCAGGTAGAGGTGGAATGATAGGAGTATGGGTATAGTGACCCGTTTATAACTTACCAATATCAAGCCGACGAGGGAGGTGAAGCTTGTTAATAGCCCGGTGGTAAGTGTGTATCCGATAAGCGTTTTAATCATCGAAGTTGTTCGGTCACTATACGCGATTTTCGTTTGTCAGCAACGTGTAAGTGGGTTGGAAGTTTTTTGGTGTTATTGGAGGGTGTTTGGGTATGAGTGTGAGTGTGAGTGGATGTGCGTACCGGGTTACCACCGTGCGTGAGCGCTTGTTCCACAGGAGCACGCATACCGTTACGGATATGATCAGATCTGCGATGAATAGGCAGGCGATTATGCCGTACACAGGGGACTATACGGGGGTCGGTCCAGGAGGCATAGGTATGTTTGCGTGCAATGGGAGATGGAAATGGGAGACGTACTGTGAGATTGAAGTATTCTAGCCAGCTCTTTCCGATCCTGTACAGCGTGTTGAATCAGTGTTGTAGTGAGAGCGAGGAATTGTGAAACGTGCATTTTGATTCCAAAGTCTGTGTTTTTGTATGCTTTAGTGAGATAGAATTGGTATGATTGAGAACGAATGCCACGTACATAACGCTCCAGCCGATGGTCCAAGGCTAAAGACCACCTTTTTTAAATCAAAAGTTAACAATGTGAGGTAGCGAGACGATGTATATGGTAAAGCCAGAGCTCACCGCGAGTCCAGTCAAAATGGGATGTTTATCGCTCACTTGTAAGTTGTAGAAGTATAGTCAGTTGAAATATCACACTGTGTAGGCTGTGCTGCGTACGTCGCCAGATGCGGATGCAGTAGAATCTGCGATGGGGGATTTTGAGTCAGTTTGAGCGTTGGGTTTTTGGATGGGATGTTTGAGCGCGATTACCCTCTGACGGAGATATCGGTGAACGGCTGTATGGGTTTTCGTTAGCAGTGCAAGGAAGGGTTGGAGGGGAAGGAAGACGTGCCATCATCCAATATGTTAGCTTATACACAATCCACCGCAATAGAGATTAGAATTCCTGCATAAGTGGGATAGATTAAACTTTGTGCGTACCACCAATGTCCTAATAGAAATCAGTGATTTTAGTGACGCATATGATGATAGATGTGCATCATGATTAAGCTCACCATGGTTGTTGTTCGAGGGCAAAACCGAACGACGTAGAGCTCCAGAGAATCTGCGAGATAAGATCCATCATCCCAATCGCGCCGAATAGAGCATGGAGTGTGTTCAGCAGCCTTCATTTACATTTCCCATATTGAGACAATTTCAATTTGACGTTTACGAAGGACGTACCAGAGGATGAAGACCTGTTGTATATTGTGGATCCCCGCACGGAGTGGATGTTGGTTAGGACACTGTTGGGTTGAGAAGTGGTAGAGAGCAGGTACCGTTATACGGAGAACTAGCGGATCTTGTTCAGATTTACGGAAGTAGGCTGCTGTCTGATACGTGGTGAGCCCGTACAGGCTAGCATAAACGCAAAAGTATCAGACACATTGCAGCGATAACCCATCCGAGTTGCATACGGACGGGTGAGGGAAATGTGGTGTGCGTGGAATCTGGAATCTGGATCGGGTGCTTACATGGCAGACATGTAGATCCCGATGAACAGGCCGTTTAGCGACTTTTGCACTCTCTCCGCTTGTCCTGTGTCATCGAACCGGTCCATGTGTCAGTCAGTGCTAAGGAAAGTGAGTGAGAGGGATGAAGTGGAGGAGGTTGTAACTGTCATTTGTAGTTTTGTTAGGGTATATATATATATATACATAATTTAAATGAAGAGCCTATATTGATCGCCGCTCAGTAAACATTCAAACTTGCGTGGCCCTGGAACGTCATTCAGGGTCTCTGAAGGTGTTTGGATCGGACAAGTGCAATATAATTGATATTTTGCTATTGCATGGCGTTTACGTATGTTAGTATATAGACTATAAAAATAGGTGTAGGCTGGATACTAACTAGCACAGGAAATGTCCATTCCGCTATTGAAATCCGTTGCTAGTTGACCTGCATCTGGACGTTGACATATTCGCTTCGAACTTTTTCCCCTGCTCACATTCGAAAGTGTATAAAACCATGTGGTCAACTTGAGTTGTGCCGATATGGTATGAGTATTCAGTCATTCATTTTCCCGCCCTGATTTGCCTTGGATTTGCCCACAATGATGGTTGTTTAGAGTTTAAAGTACAAGCGCTAGAAGGTAGCCCAGATGTTTTAAGTAGAACAAATTGTTGAAATATTGAATACCGACGTCATGCCAACGCATTGTGATATACCGTTCTGTAGTAAAAAGCGTGTGGAAATCTCTTTGGTTTCTGGGAGTTACCAAGCTACAATACAGACCTGTCCGTGTTGTTCAAAAGAGCGCGCACCGCGATGGAATTCTGTGCTGTGATGGCGGCATCCTAATATGGAATGCCGAAATGCTTCGGCATTGGCGTGGAGGAACAAGTGACATATTTTTCGATCTCGTTCCACGACATAGGTATATAGTATTTACTATCATGTGTATGGACTACTTTCTGGAATATAATGAGTAGATGTAGAGTAGATATAACGATAGCTTACCTTGAATAGACAGTGTTTGTGTGCCGGAACTCATAAATCTCACGCCAGTCATAGGCTGACAAATCCGTCGGGAGCTGCCGAGGGCGCCTTCTTTTCTACTCGTCTTACGTGCCAGGATGGTTTCCCCTCTGAATTGCTTGCTCCAGCAGAACCCCGCTTATTTCATGCATCACTTATCATCTCCGTTATCTATTTTCGACAGTTGAAGACCAGCCTCATTCCCGGTCCCGCCTCCTAGCAGCAGCGGGGCACCCCAGCAGCGCAGATTCACCACGAATGTCGCATTACGATCCATCCACCACCCTCAAGTAATGCAACCTCCATCCTTGCCGTCCCTGCACTAACCATAAACCCTCCATGTAGTTATTCCATTACGGCGGTGGTGCTGTCTGCTCACTCGACCTCTCGAAAATATACGATCAATGCACTTGGCACGCCACCCTCCTCCTCTTTCTCCCCTTCCTTTTCCTCCCCTTTCCCTTCCTCCTCCTTGGCATCATCATCATCATCGCCAGCGCTTTCCCACCACTATCACCTCGCCATCCACCCTCCTGATCCCGTACATTTCAATGCTCTACAACCCTTCGCATCGGTTCTTCCTCCTGGGTGCGCTACAAGTGTTGGACACGGTCAATGGTATGGATAATGGGTAGAGGTCCGGGAATGTGTGTCATAGCACAGCACATGTGCTGGAGCTGCAAGTTTGAATACCGCTCTTGATGCTCATAAGATTGAGTATTGCAGATGTTGTCAGTGTCAGCAGTTACGCATTATATGCGCGCAGTCGTTCAAACTTTCTCGGTTGACCTTTCGAAGCGCAAGGTTGAAGACACACGCTGAATGATGATTTTATCACTTGCCTCTGTCGTAACAAAGAGATTCCACTGGATGGACGGGTGAGCTTTCCACTTGGAAATTTTGACGGTGAACTTAGGCGACGTAATTGTGGTTATACTAGATGGTAGTATCAACACGTCGTATCACCCGACGGCAAACTACCATTCACCCAGATTGAATTCCAGTGCCCTGATTCAGCTATAGCAATCTACAAAAAAATCAAGTCAATACCTAATAAAACTTTTCGTGCCAGTTAAGCCGCTGCAAGGTGCGCTTATGTACCTAAGATGACATCGTCCACCTTCCCATTCCTTTCCGGCTGACAGCAGGCGACAAAGGCCACTCCAACCGGCCATCAAACGTCACCCCTCCAAGACTCCCAGCCATCTTGAACTTGGCATCGTGCACCCCAAGCGCGCAGGTGAACTCGGTGGTCTTGAATATCTCGTCCTGGGACTCGTACACCAGTGTCGCGTTGGGACAGACGAAGTCGGGTGTGGGCGCAGGCTCGGGCCCGGTGAACTCGCCGATGAAACGGACGCGGGTGTTGGTTTCTATGAGGGTGAACAGCGCGACGAGGCGGTGGTCGACGTACATGACGGTTCCGGTGGCGAAGAGAGGCATTGTGTGTGTGTGTGAGGCTTGTGTGTGAGTTAGATCGAGTTTCTGGCGAATGGGAGGTTAGGGTGAGGTTGCTTTTGATGGGTTTAGGCGGTTCTGCTTACTGGTTTGGTGAGTGAAGCTAGAGGTGCTGGTTCTGGATTTTGGGGTATGGGGTTGGGGACGCTTTTATACCTTTGGTGGTAGCTGCTATGGGTCTACTGGTAGGAGCGACACCCGAATAGAAACTGAGAGCTTGAGCGCACTGCACAACGTTACTCGGTTGGTCATTCTCTTATGCTCCTCAGCCGACCAATTATCAGAGATAAAAATAACGATGTGTGTGTTGAATCATTCATATCGACCTGCAATGAAGGTGCTGAGATATCACTTTAACCACATTTTTTTCTAGATGCCTTCACTGCATAGGCGTGCGATGATTCTATCCTGGATTTATTACCTTCCCACCGCATATTGACCCACATTTGATGTCTCTGTGAAGGCAGCACGTTTGGTTAAGACGGAATGGAACATCCCCCGAAAGACGATGGTGCGGAGGATCCCACGACACAATAATGACTTCATGAGAGTAGTGGCGTCAAAGCGATATATCCATTGTCCACCCTAGTTCACTTTACATGCGTGGATCATGTGCACCGCTAGCTATAGGCTGATGGCTGCTGTTCGCATTCCATCGGTATAGCTTGGGTTATTGTTGTGGTTGGTAGAATACCGCCGGTGTAGTAGAAGAGCCGGTCTGCTTTATTGCCTTTCCATCTGTAACCTTCATTCCACAGACTCCAGAAGCTCCATCAGAGAACGACTGGCGTGCTCAAGTGGTAAGACACACCCTGTATTTTTTTGTAATCAGGCTACATGCTACATGCTACATCTGAATCTGCGTCTAAACTGTACTCGCACTATTCTCAACGCCCGTCCCAAGGGTACAATTTGTTCCCATCGCACATATGGTCGTCAACCAATAGTAAACACCGTTGTTTTTTTTTTTTTTCATTGTGATCAACTCATTTGGGAGCTTAAATCCGACGTATTCAAAATACGAAAATTACAGCATCTGATTGCCAACAATTGACTGCCTATGATCAACTGCAGTCACTTGAGTCCTCTGTCGACTTCACGCAGTATTGATTCCAAGTAAAGGTAAGGAAGATTTATGACACGATTTTCCGTTGAAAAAGCGAACATTGAGAAATAGAGTTGTACTTACTAGTTTTTGGCCTTTCTTTATGTTGTAGTGCTTACATTCTGAGTGTGCGAACAGCCTATTGCATGGCATTCTGATAAAATTAGCAAAGACCGTGGTAAATTTAAACTTGTGTCGTGGTAAAGCTGTGGTCAAGTCGTGGTTTCATCAAAACCAATGGTGTACGTGTTGGTATTATCCTAGGGCGGTCTCTCTGAAGATGGGCTTCCGTAAAGCAGTTATTTCAACAGATTGTTAAGGGTGCAATTCTTCCAGAAAATCTGAAATTTAACTGAGTTTATATTGGCCTATCACAGCAAAGCATAATTTGTCTTGCTGTGGGTGTTTACATAGATTATTTTGATGCAGAAGGAGCCGAGATAAGTTGGAAACAAAAAAATTTGAGAAATAATTACAAAAGTTGTTTGAAAGTGAATAGGACTTGGTATAGGTTCATATAAACCGGGTATTACTGTATCATTGATAAGAAAACCATTTGATACAGCAATGTAAGCCTAGGTCACAGTACGACCACACCAAAGTACGTTGTTCAACTAAGGGTGTATGTACTAATGATTAAGTACTTCATTACGAAACCTGACACAAATGTACGTATCAAGGTTCTGAACTTTCTATTTTTGTACTGACCAAAATCTGAAGCCAGACACTTCGCATTTTCAACGGAAAATCGTGTCATAAAGATTGGGTGATGATTCTGAGATGGTCAATGGACCCGATGCTATGAGGTGAGTGAACTGAGACCCCACCGGACATTATAATCGGTGGACAATGATAACGCAAGGCCAATGTTACTACTCTGACCAAATTAAATTTCCTGGGTCTGACTGCAGTCTTTTCTGGACAGTATAAGGCTCATAAAAATACATCACAAGCGGAGGTTATGATGTATAGAGAACTGGAGCACGGTCAGCAAAGTTGCGATTGCAATAATAGCTTGCTCTACTTAGACGGTATGTATATTAGGATGCCCCAGCATCAACCCCGTTGACCGAGATATTGTCTCCGCATCACTTGCTCGTTTGTGAAAATTCCCGTGAAACTCAGAGTTGTTTGCTCCACAATAGAGGTATATATATCCACCGATGAGAATGCCCTGTCCTGTCCTGGTAACTCACTATCCTGTTTGTTTATCGTTGTAAGAAAATATACTCGTTATTACGTGGTTTAATTTGGAAGCTCCGCCAAACCGTTTAAAAGGGCTTGGAAACAATTGAGCGGTTGGCGACTTCAATTTGTGCAGGTCTGGTTCCGGCCATATATGGGTGCTCATCCCCATCAAATAAGTAGTCCATCTGGCACCCATTATTACTGTCGTATAAATAACCTGACTATAAATATTTTCCCATGAGGTTCCTTTGTGTACTTAACAAATCGAACACATTAGCGTTTGGTGTAGTTCGTGAGAAAATATGAGCAGAAACTACACGGTGGGCCGTTAGCTCTGTACCCACCACACCAAAACAGTGCAAAGAACCGGAATCCATCTGCAATCTCCAGTTGATCCAATGTAACCTCGAGTGTATACTAAATATATTATATGTGCGTATTGCTTATATTTGGAAAGGCCTATGGTTGATAAAACAATATTTATAATGTGAATGCATCATCATCATCACCATTCACCCACTCACCCACTGCGCTTACGCCGTTTGACCATTCACCATTTTTTCTGTGTGTCCATCTACTATACGACATAGGCGCAATGGTTTTAAACTTGGATGACCCGTCGCTTCCTCGAAAGCTCACCCTTTCAATGCACGGGCTTTTTGCGGGAAATTATCTCACTGGCGTGTGTGTATTGCACTAAACTTACTTCCAATCCGTTCCGGTTCTCTTTGGCTATGCGATCTTGGAAGCGTCCCAGCACTGACATTGGCTTAACTCTTCCAGGTTTTATGGTCTGACGACCCATCAGACCTTTATGTACTTCCGCGGATCCAAAGGCGACTCGTTGTTCACGCGCTTCCTTGCGAGTAATTTTTCCTTTTTCTTTCGGATTATATGGGGTGACGCGGACAATTGACAGGTTCTAGTTTTATGGTACGTATTCCTGCTTCATACGTCCTTTCCGACATCATGTATAATAGAATTAATGTCTACACTGACTTCTTTCTATAGGGTTTTTGACACGTTCCACTCCGTTTTATTAGCTATCGCGCTATTTGCATTTACTAAGGAATCGATCAATAACCCGCTGAATATGATGACCAACGTCATTCCATGGTGCGTTCGTATCCGAGTCCTTAATTTCTTCCAGTGTACGACGTACATATTATGATTACTAGGGAAATGTCGGTGCGTGTTCACAAGACTGGTTTATCCTTCGACAAGACACTCATAATCATCCTATCCCCTAATTGACGGGTCGTTGACAGATTTCGCTGATCATTATGGTGCGTCCGACTCTCCAGAGGCCTGTTTTCTGTATACATTCTGTGCCTAATTACATACTAATGATATACCATGTCGATAGTCTCTCAGCGATTTGGCTGTGCGAGGGTGAGTTGTATTCTCAGTACGACCCTCCTCGATCTCTCTCCGCCGATCCTCTCCCAAAAGTCTCCCACACCTCCTATTTCTACTTTCCCTGATTCCGCTGTCTGACACCAGTGCTTGAATAGGTTCTACTGCTACCGAATCTGGAGACGTAAGCACACCTTGGGCTTTCCTTGTCCTACTGTAGTCTCAAACAGTGCACCTTTCCTTTCACCTAGTGAGCAAGCAAAATTTACTCCTGACAAGCGTCGCTGTACGTCTACATCCAGCATCCACAACTTTCACTCTCATAAAATCGAAACTCATATGTGCCGCGATCAGACGATTTCCATCTTCTGCCCGTTTGTTGCGGGTATATGTGAGTCGTCTACGTTTTGTCCATATCAATGAATATGATGGGGTAAATCCGGTTTTGCAGATTCAGCATGTAAAACGTAAAGTGCTTCATCACCCTTTCCTTTGCTCTCACACTTACCCCGTTGTAAATGTGTCCCTTTTCATCCATCAATCTCACAAAGGATTGGAATGACAGGCCTTCAGACTTTAGGTCTCGCTGTAAGCATCCCAGTCCCATTCAAAGGATTAAATTCGTCTGACATCATCTGGGTTACGACGGTGCCAGACGGAGTTAGACATAGCAATCATCGCAATATGCGTCTCTGATTCGATTCTCACTGGCTCGCTGTGCGTTCTACTTTGGAATAATAGGTCGGGTGTGAGAAGGTGGGAATATCACCCTTGGAATTGCATATTGGGTGATACTGAAACACCTTGAACTGTTGAAAAATACACGCAAATAATGTACAGGACGAATTCGTTGATCAGCACACTGATCCTGTATTCCGTCACATCGGGTTTGCTCCCAACACTCGTTGCAATCCTCAGTTTAATTCTGGTACGCATGTAACATCTAACAAGCACTCGCTCCGAAATTTGAGATCCACAGACTGACACTGGGAATTATTCAGTTGCTGACTATGGAAGACACACTAGCGTACGGAGGCGCGTTTTATATACTGAACAAATGTACGTCTTTGCCCCGTTTCTCCTTCCCTGCGTGTATTCACTTGAAATATAATATACTTACACTGGTCCGCTTTTTATTCTGCGTATCAGTATACTTCAGCTCGCTCCTCGCAACGCTTAATCGCCGTGAAATGCTCCGTGCGCAAATGCACGCCCCCACAGGCGGGATGATTTCCATCTCCTTCGGTACAAATACGAACACGCGCGCTGGGGAGGGGTTGAGTGTGGCTATGGATACGTTGGGAAATGAGGGGGATACGGGTACTATGTCGGAGATACGGACGAAGACGGAGATGAAGACGATGGGCGATCCGGTTTCTGCGGTTTACAATAGCGCTGATCAAGCGCAAGCGGTATGTTTTTTTATTTATCATTTTGGATTTGGCGCTAATTACTTTAATGGTATTTAAGGGATTTTTTGAGATTAAAGTGGAGAGGCACGTTATATAAATTTGAAGTAGTTCTTCAAATTCCTTGCTGGGGAATGGTTTATCTTGTGTTAGAACGCCTCATCTATCCCTTTGTATATTGACCGTAAGCAGGTATTTTGTCAAAATTCGTTCATTCACTTTATTACAGATTATCATATTCTACAAGATGATCGTCGTCGTCTGCCCACTAAAACAAGTACCAGTGGCTGTATTATAAATAGACATGTGAGAAATAACACATTAACCAATCGTATTGTGTGGTGGAAATAGGACACGAGGTGGAGAATGACAGGTCATTTCTCTCGGCACGTCAGGGAAATGGTGCGGCCATAGGCACAGACAAGTGTCGATTGTGTGTGTTCACGGGAACCCACAGTATTTTTTTTGCCTAATGGGTTGAAAGCGCATTTTGTACGTGAGGAGTTGACGAGTCACCCTGCACTAGTCCAACAAGAGCCGAAAACATGAGAAACACCTCTTCACACCGTATCAAAACCATTTCTTTCTTCCGTTCTACATCGTCGCCCCCATCCCAACTCAGCAGAGCACAATTGATCCACACAATCTATCAAAATGGATAATTTTTTCACTTTTGACTTTTCGCAATCTGGAATCGCCGCCGCCGGTGAATACGCTCCTTCCCAGTGATGAAGTTGGCTTGCTTATCGATCATTAAAATCTTTTCAGACAGCACTAGGATATTTCCAGACAGCGAACTATCGTTATTCTTTTCTCCTGACAGCACCACAGGATCTTCAAGTACTGGTCCCCAAGATATACCATTCCTTGCAGCCAACACTTCCCCAGGTTTGGGCCAAGTAAATGGTAAGAAACGGAGTATTCTAGGTTTTCTGCCCAACACTGACAACACGACTATAAGCAACACTATTCACCTCGTCGGATGCAGGAGTCATTCCTGATATCGACTCCTACTCATTCTCTTCCAACACAACCACACAAATTTCTCCAACCATCCATGCACAACAAGCGTCAATGTCTTCATACGCCCTTGATTCCTCACGGCATTCTACTCTGCAACCATCTCCCGTATATCCATTTCAAGGCTCTCAAGATATTGATTGTAAGTATTGGCGTGTGTTATGGTGGAAACTTCAACCAGCTAACCGTACATCCGCCCACAGCCTCGTTTTTGTCGTCTCATGATTTTTTGCCGCAAATCAATTCAGGACCTGTACCGACTCCCAATCCACGTATAAACTTTCCCGACTCCACTTTTCAAACATCGACGGCAGCTTCTGGTATTGCATCAGCCTTAATGCATGCACCATCGAATATACGCACCCCACCATCCGAGGACGTATTTGCGTCCGTAACTCATCCATCCATCTTTCATCAGGCGTCATCGAACAGACGCCAATCGCAGCCGCTCACAAACATTGGTGAATATACATCCGGGGACGTGGCTAATGGGTGTGTTCATTGGTTCGGACTTTGACCAAAACTAATGTCCTTCTTCAGGCATCGAGGTTATCCCTCAACCTCTTCCACGAGTATGGGGACTTCAAATCTGCAACATGATCGATACGTCAATATCGTTCACGGCGGGATCTGGTTCGCCGACACAGACCCATCCACACAGGTGGAAAAAACCCTTACGAGGGTATGTACGGATTTTCACCCTGGGAGCCATACGAGCCTCCCAGGAAATTCTAGCAGCAGTTTCCACTCCTATATTGGAGAAGAAGAAACACATATTCCGGGATCCACGCAGTGGACATTGAACCGCGAAGCGGGCTCCGGGGGCGACCCCGTTGAGCCTTTCGCTGGACCCACACACAGAGATGGAGGGTATGATATGACGTTTCCTTTTCTCCTCAAGAGTATGAACTGTGATGCTGATATTACCAATTGTGATTTAGGATGATAAACCGTCGCTCTATGATGCACAAAGGCGACAGGTACGAGTTGTCCGTTTATCTTTTCAATAAACGCGACAGCGGAACTGACTGTTCCTTAAAAATTAGGAATGTCGCCAGCGCTTCCACATATTCTCGGAAGCGAAGATTGTTGACGGCTGACAACGATGAGTAAGCATAACACACCTTTTACTGTTCTTCTCAATATCTAAATCCCATGTCCTCCCCTCTCACACTGTTCCAGCAGCCAATCCGCGCCCGCCCCAAAACGTCCCCGAAGAAGGTTGCCACGGGACGACCAAAAGGCTGGTGAAGGCAGGGTCGCGAGGACCCTGACGGCTGCACCAACTCGGAGGCCGCAGCGCAAGCCAGCTACACCACGATGCATGGCTGGCGCGGCCTCGGAGGGGCGTGTGGTGATGCTTGACCGTGAGCGTCACTCAAAGAAGGGGACGCAACTCACCTTCCAGGTGATGTCGGCCGCACAAAGGCCATAGGAAGCTGCAGGGCGTTACTTCACGCTCAACACTTAGGCAGACAAGAACATATAGTTAGTATTTCATAAATATTAAAAAGAATGTAAATACCTTGGTTGCCTCTTAGCATCCTTCAAGTTTCAGCACTTTTTGTCTTGAAATGTGTGAGAGCATCAGCATTGTACAAAGCAGACAATGTCGCAGAGTGAGATAAGAGATCAGATAACACTCTGGGTCGAGCTCTATTATTTCCGAGATAATCAAGATGTGCACTGACCGTGGGACATCTTGTTGCTAACGGCCTTTCGGCACCACACTCCTCATCCCTAAGCCAGCTCTTATCCGAACAGTTGTGTATACCTACCAGTCCGCCCTCGATATTTCCATCTCATGACGATGGCGCTAACCGCAACTGGCGCACGCCGTCTGGACCGAATACGTGTCAGTGTTTAATCGCAGATATAATCAATCTTATTACCATTTCCATTCCCTAAGGCGTTCCCGATAGTTAACTTTCCAGAAAAGCGACATTCTCAGTTACAGTAGGTCAAAAAATTAAATCCGTCGTACGTATCACTTGCGCGTTTTACAAACATTAATAATTATCATACGCTACGCAACCCTCCTCTTCTATAAACATAAATATCGTCCGTTAAATCGTTCAATGCCACTGATTAATATGTTCAGGGAAAGCTCCCTTCTCGACATATGTCGGCTGACCATTAATTGGCGGACATGCCATGCATGCAATGAGGCTAGCGTCTCCAGGGCTGCAAACAATGTTATGACACTGGTGCAGGTGCGAGCGGATGCTCTCGCGGCGGGTCGCGGCGTCAAGTGCTCCGGAGTACATTTTGTTGGGGCATCGGGAGTTGAGGACGCAAAGACCAGATTTTCTGGATATTGTCGAAGATAATCAGTATGTGCTACAAGCGATGTAGATGAGTGTATTGGGGTACTTACGATGCCATTGTTAGCTGTTTGGGCGGGTGAATATTTGATATTGAAGTTGTGGGTGTTGATACTGACTCGTGGTATACTTCCCATTATTTATAACGGTTCTGGGATTGCAGGTTGTGCACTATGTGCGCTTCTCGCTTTCATCGTTCTATCAAACGCCTACGCAGGTCAAAGAATAAAGCTACTGAAAGTATATTAAACGCTCAAAGTAACAGTATCGTCTTTCAGTATTTGGAGCAGATTGTCAACTATTGTTCTCCCATAACGCAGAAACCTACATTTCTCTTCACAATATTTCCCGAGCTTTGAGTCTTCAAAGCAATAAGTCGTGACAGCTGAGTTCAAACATCGAGTGCTTTCATCTTTGTCTTGTTTCCCACGCTCTCAAAGAGGTTCATCGCTCTCTAGGTTCTCCGGTGTCTTTACTCAAAGAAAGCATCAGCCGTTTCATTCAAACCACAGAATTATATTAATGTCTTTTCCTCTGTCAAATTTGTGGAAAAGAACGATGTAAAAAGGAACTCGAGCAGAAATAACCAACGGTATATCGACAACGTCCTTTCACGGCGCTCAACCCATGAGACCTCAGGACTTCAAGCTTCAATGTTTTCCCGTGTAGAACATATGATATTCCCTCTTATTAGTTCACGAGTATCAGAAATCGGAGTCAAAGCAGGATGCACCTGGATGCTCATCAAAGACAGATCAAAGCATCGATAGGGGCTTTGTTCTTCACCTGATAACAAATTTCAATCGTCGACGGCCCGATGTCAGATGCGTGAGACTTCGGCGGTGATCCCCGAAATAATCACTCCCACAGCCACATTCTATGCAGTGGTGGATGGATTGGATTGGATACGAACAACCACTACTCAGATGTGGGATACCCCTATTATGAGCAGAAAACCCTGATTAAGAGGCCTCAATTTAATGTTCCTCTGATTTCATGTTATTCCGATGTAAACCCAACGGCAAACTATCATCCACTTTTTGAATGTATTCTACATCCCTGATGCATTTCATAAAGTATCGATCTACAATAAATGAAAGATACGATCAAGACTTAAAACTGCATGTAAACCTGATAAGAATACGGTTCTCTTACCTAATCTGACGCCTCCCATGTACCCAATCCTCCCCTGGTCACACATTCAATCGAAACCCAATCCAAAAGCCCTTGAAAAGTCGGCCCACCGTCGCTCATCGTAAACTTGACTGTATCATTCGTAAGCTCGCATGTGAACTTAGAGGCCGTGAATATCTGGGTCCGGCTCTCGTATGTCATCGATGCGTTACTGCAGGCAAAATCTACGGCATGTCCGAAGAGCTCGCCGATGAATCGTATGCGCTCGCCGTTTTCGAGTCGGAAGATTGCTGTAACGTTGCGCTTGGCGTTTATGACGACTCCGTGGGCCGTGTAGGGCATTGGATTTATTGTGAGGGTGTTAATGAGCTTGTATCTTTGTGTTGCTATGCGTGTGGGAGATCAGGGATGCGATTGTTTGCAGAGCTGAGCGTGGGTGCTCACTGGATTGGTTGAGTGATTTCGGTTATGGTGGTTTTGGTCTGTCATACACCAGTTCGACGAGGTCTTTATAAGCGCAGGCGTTACGCGGCGATCGCTGCGTTCATTGGATGGGTTTAGATTGACGCCTTCTTGTCGGACAGATGATTGGATAACTGGGATAATAATAACACCGTGTGGGTTTGCTACTTGCATTTTCCTGACGCGAATGCAGAAATTTGGGTCATTTGGGTCGCAGATCTATTATCGCCGGTGGACCACTGGGAGCTTCAGAGCAGCCTCCTGCCTGGACTTTGGAGTTTGACAGCCTATATGATGACTATACTGTGTATTATTGCTAATTAGCCAACCAATGCAATTTAACCGCGCTTCCTTTTCTTTGAGAACACGACTGAGTCCCCAGGGGGCCGCTAAGTTTTACGGTAATATTAATTGAAAGCTGTCAGTCCCAACCGTTTTCATAATTGTAAACCAAATGTAAACATGATGAAGATAATTGTGTCTCTTTCGAGATTCCCTGCTATGAACAGTTGAATTATTGAAGTACAATTGACCTACAACCAAGATAACCGCAGGAAACCGTCAATACTCAAACAGCAAATCAAATTGATAAAAATCCAACTCATTTAAGCTACCTAAGTTGAGACCTTCCATTCACCCACAAGCGCCCGAGTCGGAATGTCGGGTAACGGCCATAACACAGAGCCATTAATAACCACCCGCCCGGCTTCAGATCTAAGCTGTATTTCATGCGTACCGAATGCGCAGGTCATCTGGCTGGAGCTGAAGACGTGATCGAGGGTGGTGTATGTCATTACGGCGTGCTCGCTGACGAAGTCTGTGGTGGGCCCGAAGAATTGGCCGGTGTAGCGCACGCGGGTTTCGGCGTCGATGATGAAGAGCGCGGTGAATCGCTGGTCGACGTGCATGATTGTACCGTGTGCGGTCAGAGACATTGGGGCTGTGTGGGTGGGTAAGTGAGTTTCTGTGGATGTGGGATATCAGCTGTACTGCTTGGGAGGGGTAAATGAGTGTGCTCACTGGATTTGTTGGGTGATTTGGGTGATTATGGCTCTGGTCTGTTGTAAGTTTGTTCAAAGAGGCTTTTATAATTCAGGCCGTTAACCAGCGAGGAGCTAATGAAGGATCACCACCGAAATAGATCCTCAGGTGTGCACGCACAACACATCGCTACACCGTTGGCCATAGACAGACGCCTTCCTGTGGGACAAATAACTGGATGGCTGGGACAAGAATAGCACCGTGTGTGTTTTCTACCTGTATATTTATGAGAGGGCTGCAGAGATTTGGGTCGTCTGCGTCGCAGATCCTACATCGCCGGTAATTATCTGGTTCGCAGATCTAATATCGCCGGAGGGTCACTTGTAGCCTCACACCTGGACCTTGGGATGACGGTACTGTGTATGATTAGCCAAATACCGCATATATAAGCACAGAATCACACCTAGATACAACCCAATAAATTCACCACAATGGGACAATGCAGATGAATGGCGAAGTAGGGCGTCGACGAAATGAGCCCCCTATTGTTAAATTCCCACGGCTGGCTCAAGTGCGTCACATATGCCGTGACTGCCTGTCGGGTGTGACGAAACGCCTCACCTCGCTTTGTTCCCGCCACGACGACAAAAGTTATCAAGGCCATGACTGCCATAACACAAAATCTGCCTTGGTTCGTCAAAGACCTCGGAATTTCTATCGTTGGAAAGGTGAACTTTTTCAGAGATTAATGGTTCTGACGATAACTGACGGTATGTTTTCCAGGAATGCTACACGTCACTCGTCGAGAACCTGCACCTCGGAGATGTGAAATGCCTCAAGTATTCGCTTTCTAAAGGACTCGGTATCGGGATTGTTGTTGGAGGGTCTATTATGAAAGTACCCCAAATTCTACTCAGTACGTTTGCCAACTGTTATGTTCTATGAGGAATGCTCACATTTTCACCAGTTGTCAACGCGCGCTCAGCACGCGGCCTTTCGCTGCCTGCGTACATCCTCGAAACGCTGAGCTACGGCATCACGCTCGCCTACTCCTTCCGCCACCAATTCCCTTTCTCGACATACGGCGAGAATCTATTCCTCACCCTCCAAAACATCCTCATCACACTCCTCATCATCCACTACGCTCCCACCCGCTCGTCGCAGCGATCTCAAAAGCTAATCACAACCACCCTCGCAACGCTTGCGTCTTCGTTTGCGTTGTACACGCTGCCGACGCAGACGCTCTCGCTGCTGCAAATGACCACGCTCCCGCTATCCCTCTTCTCCAAGCTCCCGCAGATCAGACAGAATTACCGCGCGCAGTCGACGGGCCAGCTTTCAGCTTTCGCTGTGCTCTCCCAGATCGCAGGATGCCTCGCGCGTCTATTCACAACTGCGCAGGAGGTCGGCGACGGGCTCGTCGCAGCGGGCTTTGCACTGGCGCTCGCGCTGAACGTTGTGCTCGGTGCACAGCTATATATTTATTGGGGAGAGAACGGCGCTCAGAAGCAACGTGCCGACTACGAGATGCACGAGAAGATTACGAGTACGAGCGCCACTGCGACATCGTGGGACGCGCAACCGCAGATCCATCAGCCTGTTGCGACGCGCTCGTATGCGTCCGCCGCGACACTCTCCCCTCCGCCCAATACGAATGCCAATACGAATGTGAATGCGGCAAATGGAAGGCAGTCGTCCCCGAGCCCCAGCGCTGCGCATCGTGTGTCGACCCCGCCACCGCGCACGCCCTCATCTGCTGGTGGACGGAAATGGGCCAGGAAGGTGGATTAATTCCTGTTCTTTCTATGAGTGTATATACGCTGTTGGCTTATTTAATAATATGTTTTTTTTTGCTCTTTGTGGGTTTATGTGCGTGGTTGGGCTTGGTGTCGAACTCGAACTCGAACTTGAAATCGAATTGCGAATCGAATCGAATCGAATCGAACTTGCGTGTGTGTTTCCTGTTCGGGCGTGGTATACGTCCATGTAGCATGTTCATTACACCGACGATATGGTCTAGCTGGCCATCCTGCCCACCAGTACCTACCATCCACGGCACACCGGCGTCCGGTACACTCAACATTCGCGAGCGCTCACGCTCTGGTTGGCTTGAGGAAGCTTATAATTACCCTCGTTGATGCATTGACGGGCACAGCGCTCAGCGCCCGTGGGTTCTATGAGGAACTGAGGTTGTGTCTGTCGTGGTTTCTGGTATACTTTGTCGCCCCGAGCTCTGACTCCGACTCTGAATGTGATTACTCCTGCACATCGCGGGCCAATGTGGGTGGAGATATTGATATATGCGCTCTTGCTCGTCCGCTTTGAGCTCGTACGGCAGTGTACGCTATCTGTTATCTGCTGCGTGCTGTATCCGCCTCGAGCTTGAGGTTGGAGTGCTGGGGTTATACCGCCATTGTACGACACCATACTACAGTAGAGGGAGTATAGTGCACTTGTAATTTACCGTATGTATAGTTAATTTATATCAAGTTCAAATAGAGAATATACCATACTTCAGAATTATTATACAGACTCATCCCATCCTATACCGACATATCACATTTCTACAAACAGTGATCTGCACGCTTCGACTTTCCCATCTACCGGTGGTGTAATTGCACTGGCGTTGGGCCAAGTTGCGCGTACACTGTGAAAGACTCCATCGAGCAACGACCTTTTGAGCAATGTACAGCTTGATCATGAGCTAAAACTAGTTCTTCTACTTATATTCGTTCGTTCTGTTGGAAGTTTGTAGCTTGTAGATATTCACAAACCAAGTTATAATAGTTCGAATTTTAACCTTGGATTTTCAAGCGTAAACGTTAAACGTAAACACTATATGTTACTCAAACCTCTCCTACCACCTCGTTCACTAACGACTTCGGAATCTGTATTTGGATGACTGGACATTGCCTCCTTCACATTTTCCCTCTTCTCCGTATCCCCCTCTCCCCAATCATCCTCCTCCCACTCGTCCTCCTCGTCCTCGTCCTCGCCTCCCTCTCCCCTTCTCTCTACGTCCCGCTCGAAATCCTTCTGCTTCACGCTGATAACACCGACGCTGACGACGCCGACGCCGACGCCGACGCCGAAACCGATAGTAGCGTTGGCGTTGGTGTTGGTGGCGGTGTTGATATTGGTGGTGGTGTTGGTGGCGGTGTGAAAATGCGCACTGACCATCTCGGATGATGGATTGGTATCGCCATCGGCGACGTCGCGCATGCGCCCGCGCCGGTTGAGAGATGCGAGGAGGGCTGTGGTGTATACTACGGAGTAGTTAGAATGAAGTGGTGCAGAGATGAGGGGAACGGAGGCAGGGTGGATAAGGTACTGGAGTACTGACCGTTTCCTAGTGTGTTAATTACGGAGATGTAAACCATTGACCGTCTGAATGTTACTGCCTACGAAAAACGCAGTTATGGCTCGGGTCGTAGAGAGTCGTGGGGAGATGGGGTATGAGATGGCTTACGAGGATTAACCCGATGAGGGATGTGAAGCTTGTAAGCAGGCCGGTTGTAACTGTGTATCCGATTAATGTTTTGATCATTGAGGAGGTTCGCCTGTACAGTCGGGTTATGAGTATGCATTGAGGAGTGACTAGTGAAGGGTGAAGAGAAGGACGTACCGAGTAACGGATGATCGTGGTCTCTTGTTCCACAGTAATAAACATACCATTAAGGATATGATCAGGTCTGCGACGAATAGGCATGCGATGGCGCCATAGACGGGTGACTGGGATACATTGACATCGTCACAGGTGTCAGTTTTGGTTTGGAACTTTGGATTGGAAGGGAAAGTGGTGTGTGGGCAAAGGGTACGCACTGTTAAGTTGAGGTATTCCGACCAGCTTTTTCCGATCCTGTGGTTCGAGGTTGAAGGGATGAGTTCGGTGTAGGTTAAGGAGTTGGGATTTGGAAGAGGGTACTTGCATTTTAGCGCCGAAATCTGGATATAGGGGTTAAACAAAGGTTATAAATTTCCAGGAATGAGAGGAGGGGGTTGGGGTTGGGACGTACATACTCCCCAGGCAGAAGGTACGATGCTGGAGATGATCTTGAAAGTAATTAGATCCAATGATATACTGTGAGGATGAAGCGGGTTTACCGCTATCCCTGTCCACACGGGATGTTTGTTGCTCACTGTAGGTGTTACTCAGTCAGTCAGTCAGTCTCGAATTCTGGAAAACACTGGGTGGATGTGGGTGCGTACGTCTGTATATACGGACGGAGTAAAACCTGAGGTGACGAAGTGATCAGTGAGCCGTATCGCAGTTTTGAAGGAATCCGAAGCTCAGTCACCCTCTAACAAAGATATCTGAAAATGGCTTCAAGTGCATGATTATTGAATCAATACCATCGCAATTTGACGGGATCGAGTGGGAATAGGCGTACCATCATCCAATAGGTGAACTAATCAACTCATCGCCAACAATCAGGAACGACGGTGCGAAGATGTGTTAGAAAATGTAGATCCTACCACTACAGTCCTAGAATGCGCCTTTTCATTGAGTTTCATTGTGATTAGCGAGGAGTGATTCAGAGAGGTGAGCGTACCACGGTTGCCCTTTATTCATAAAGGTGAATGGCGAAGGGGTCCAGAGAATCTGTGTGATAAGATCCATAATCCCAACTGCCCCGAATATGGCGTGTAGAGTGTTTAATATCCTAGTTCCGTCATGTGCAGTTTATGAGAAGAGATTGGGTTTTGAGGCTGGAGGGGACAATGGTAGCCGTACCAGAGGATGAAAACCTGTCAGAGCATCAACGGGTCCGTGCAGCGTTGATAGGGTAAATAGGGGGAAAGCGGTACCATGATACGGAGAAACAACGGGTCTCTTCCGAATTTGCGGAAGTAGACTGCGATCTGGTAGGTGGTGAGCCCGTAAAGACTGGTATTGTCAGATGTCAATGTAGGAAGGAGGAGGTGGGAGGCTGTAGACCATTTCGCCTTTGCGTAGATGGATAGTGGAGAGTGGACAGGGGAGACTTACATCGCGGATATATAAATACCAATAAAAAGACCGTTGAGTGACTGATGTGTCCTCGCCATCTGCCCTGGATCATCGAAATCGTTCATGAATGAGTGTAATGGTAGGGGAGAGGGTGAAAAAGGATGATATGTAAGTAAGTCGCTGTCGGTCGTTGGTACTCTGTCGCGTTTAATATATACTAGTATATGTCAAGAGCATGACTATTGATTGATCGCCGTTTGAGGTTTTAAAATTAAATGGACAGGTGTATAGGCTATTAAGCTGTTTACGTACGTTGGTATGGACCCGACTTCTTGTTCGTAGCGTAGAGATTCGGTAGCGGAACCCAGTGATTTGGCGGCACTTCAAGCTTCAGCTTTCGCGATCGAATCGTGATAGAGCGCGTTAGTGGATTAGGCTAAGCCACCCTGATTAATCCAGTACTTATGGTTCATAAAGCGTCGTGTCTATTATCCCGACTAATGTTCTACTGGAGTTTGACTGGAATGTTGAGTCCAATTTAGATTAAAGGTCAGGCCACAGGCCTCAGGGCCGGTCAGCCGCGAGCAACATCCCCATGGTATCTACATGTATTCTTCCCTGACCGCTCGTAACTCACAACCATTTCCATGATGATATGCCTCAGCTTCCTGAGTTAAATTTAGATGCAATGCAGGTCAACGAATTGGAGAGACCATGTGCGTTTTTATCTCTCCTCAGGCACGCATTAGACGATTGTTGGCGATGTTCGATCCATGCCGACTTTTCTTGACGGTTGAGGGGAACATGATCATCCGAGTCATTGAGATCACGCACGGTGAATGACCCCTGAATGTCAGACTCGGATATCGCATTCGCAATCTTAATCCCAATCCCAATCCCAATCGCATCGTATTCACAAACAACTCCAACTCCAATCCTCATACCAGTTCTCCAATCTCCAATCCCCCTCGAAATCGAATCACTATCAAACCTTCCCCTCAAACGTCCCCAAATACCACCCCAACCACACCGCACCAAAACAATCATACAAAAGCACACACCACATCGGATAATCTCTACCCAGATCCCACCGCCCCTCTCGCATATAATTCTGAATAAGTTTGGCCCCGGCGAGTAGGGCCAAAATTAGCCTGAAATGTACGCTGGCATGCACGAGCTGGTTGGATGCGAGGGGTGTATACGCTGTGCTGATATCTAAACGACGATTGCGAGTCCAAGTTTCACGAATTAAAGAGTACGGATTTTAAAAGTACTTACATCCTAACCCGAGTCCGACGCTCGCAACACCCAACAGCGACCTATGACAACACTGCGCCGTTGCTGTTGCGATATTCGCCCCCTTCGCCCCCTTCACATGCTTCACATCCCTTTTATATCCAGGACAGTCACCGAAGAGCCATCGAACCCCGAGCCCTATTAACACGATCGATTGGAGGAGGATGGGCCAGGGGAGGTGGATGGGGTGGAACCACATTTGAAGTTTCGCGTTCGATGTTTTTGAGGTTGGAAGTTGGGATGTTGGAAGTTGGAAGTTTGTTGTGTGTGTGGTTGGTTTGGGGGATGTCAATGGGAGGATGTCAATGGAGGATGACTTGGGACTTGGGACTTGGGACTTGGGCCGATAGTATGCCAAAGACCTTTTATATCTTGATCCATCTGAATTACTTCCCCGCACTGATCAACATCAGATTCAGATGTAGATTGGGGAGCGCGCATGCTCTGCAAGTCAATTTAACTCTCTACCATTCACCATTCCACTTTCAGAGACCACTGTCAATGGTGTCAATCGACACTTCCGATACGACGCTGACTTTGGATCACAATCGATGAATCGACCCCTACTACTACTACTAGGACTACATCTGGCACTTGGCACCCGTCACTGTGGTAGTGGTGGATCGATTGAGGAACAGAGTCAGACACCACGCAGATACGCAGAATGGTAATTAATGACTCTGACTCGGAGGATCTGCCAGTGTCTGATTATGTACTTGGGATTGTACTTGGGATTATGGATTAGGAGGTGGTGGCGGGTGAGTGAGTGTATGCCATGCATGCATATGGCAGAGAGCTTTCTTTCCCTGGCTTTCCGGGGTTGATTCAGATGGAGTAGTTTGATTGTGGTGTATGTATACTGTAACTGTATGGCGCGCTGTCAATGGTCGATCTGTGCCCTGGGTATGCTCGTTTGCGAGGTGTACATCGCTCCTCGCTCCCCATGCAGTATGATACACATTGAATTCGAACAATTAAACTTAAGCTCAAGGCTGGATCATATCGTTTATTTATATCCTACCCACTCATTCATTTCATTCATTTTGGAGTTTGTTTGTGGTATTGTACTATGTACTATGTATAGCCTGGTTTTTGTGAATACTGAATCACTGATTGGCGTCGGATTGGCATCTCACGGAAAGTTAATATGATCGTGCCCGAGCACGCCATGATGATGGAGAAAGATGAGGTATTCTATTTTTGTGGTGGACTCTCTATTTCTGAGGTGGATTTGTTGTCCGTTAGCCTCTGTCAGCTGGACTCGGAGGTGAGGTACGACGTTGCTCGTCATGCAGCTTCAGTCTAAGCTTGAGATCGTGTGCTGCGGTTATGCATTTCAAATTCAATTGGATGTTCTTGGATAGATTGTTGTTTTTATTGTGTAGGGTTTGAATTGCTAGCCTGTTTTAGTAGTGTTGTCGTTTGTCGGTTCGAAGGGGCCATTGCAGTTGTAATGTACCGGAAATAAAAGTGGTAACTATTTTTCGACGTCGGATTGAGCAACTGTGGAGAATACCTCTGAGCGATTTATATGTCTAGTCACTCTAACTCCCTTGGATTGTCACATCTTCAAGTTCACCGCATTACGTCCATCTGCAGATTCACAGAAATCGAGAGAAATGCTGAAACATGCTGATACCTGCTATGGTAAAGTGTATGGCGAGTGGTAATACGAGCGGCGGGTGTTAATGGTAGTCCTGTCTTCCACAACGTTCAAGTAAACGCATCAACCACGCATAGTGTAGCACACGATATCTCCACTCTAAACACTTTTGTGGCATTGTGGCAATATGTGACGACGTACACAGCAACACGACGCATAATCCACCCTACACCCGCTCCATCCCACCCTCCTCGCTCCTGTCCATCATTCGCACACCCACACCTAATACCCTCCCGCCTTCCCACCAAGCGTCCCAAGGTACCACCCAACCAACAGCCCGCCGAGCCCATCATACAGCGCAACACCCAACAACCCGCCCATGCGCTTATACCGCCGACGCGCGGCGGAATCGCGCGGTTCGCGCAGGATGAGGAGGTATTTGAGGAGGGCGAGCGAGGCGAGGACGATGCGCACGGGCGCGCTGGCGTGCAGGAATTGGTTTTGGGAGATGGGCATGTAGGATGTTGCGAGGTCTGTGTTACGTGGGTGGGTGGGGGGTGGTGGACGTTGGCATTGGGGGTATATGTATGTGAGCGAGTTGTTTTTAAGTTGAGGGTGGTGGGTATAGGGATGTGGTGTAGATGAGGGTGCTGGAGGGCGCGTCCTTGGAGGGAAGGATGGCGAATGGAGGGAAAAGGCTTGGCCTTGGCTTCGACGACGGGCGCTGTCCAACAGCGCCCATCCACCAGCACCATTCTCGCGCGCGTCCAGGCTCAGGGCCTCAGGCACTACCACCCTAAACCCAAGCGCCACAGGGTCCCGTCCAGCCCATCCACCCCCTCATCGACAAACACCACTCAACCTCGTAAATGGTATATGGAGGACGACTTACAAGACATCCCGAGTCCTACAGTCGCGATCCCGAGCGTGGTCACGTCTTCTGGTGCTTTTTCCGTAGGCGTTTTGAAGAGCAGGCTGCATCCGAGCGCGGTGAGGCCGAGGGCGTGGAGTAGGATTGGCCAGGGGAGGTGGATGGGGTAGAAGAGCATTGTGGTCGTATTTTGGGCGGTGGATTCGGTGGGTGTGGGTGGAGGTGGAGGTGGGTGAGCGAAAGAGGGTTGGAGGAAATGCGAGCCCGGGGTACACCGCAATGACAATTGAGGACAGATGAAGATATACCCCAAGCCCCGGCGACACAGGCGACGATATGTCTGGAGGGTCGTGGTCACTTGGCAAGCTGTCCATTTGATCGTTTGCAATTAATGTATATTTAGAAGCCTCGGCCCTGGACTCTGGAATTTGATCCCATCTCGGCGTCTCTTGTTCCTCTTTTTTTGCGCTCATTTACACAGCTCAAACGGTTCATCAGAGTGGATTATGCGGTCAGCTGTGGGTACGAGGGTAAAGACCATCAAGGCAAATTGAGCAGTCCTCGGTACACTTTGATAGAACTCCTGAAAAGGTACTCTTTCTCTCAGCAAAAAGGCTGCTATTGATATTGATGCCGCGAGATCAGAGATGGCACGGCAGTTTCCACGCTGCCTATCAATCCAAAGTCAATCAGGTCAACTTCCATCGCAAAACCCACGACCTAAGTATACCCCCAGCACCCACCACAATCCCCACCGCCAGGACAAACAAAGTACCACAGGTTAAGCGCTTGTATATCCTGGTCTATCCACTTCCAACTACCAGACACCGCCACCAGCCGGCATACCAACAGTAAGTAAGGATATATATCCGCCATCACGGAAACCCCGTCGATGCAGAGCCGAGATGACCCTTTTCGTTTCACCACACCCAGAAAATCCATGTCCCCATCTTCGCAAATATGCGCAGTGTGGCTGCATGGGCTTGGAAAGGGCGTGTATACAAAAAAGCAACGTCCACATGGGGCCAGCTCAAGCACAACTCAGCATCCTTACCCTTACCCTCCCTCACTTCTGCTTCTTCACCCCACCTTCGCTTGTGTTGTGGGTAGCTGCTTGGGTTATCTGGATTCTTGATTGTGCGCGAACGGATTTTTGTTCAGCTTGTTTCGATTGACGGTGTGACGGCGACGATGGTATCGGGACTGGACGACCCTACGCTTCCCGGAAAGCTCACCCACTCGCTGCACGGCTTGTTCGCGGGTAGCTATCTCGCCGGTGTGTACGTACCTCTCTCATTCCATCGTCTCCCCTCTCCCCTTTCCCCTTTCCCCTTCCCCTTCCCCGCTCTTGGATGGTTCCGGACGCGGCGCAGAAAGACGGTCGACGCTGATATGCTCAATGATTATGTCGTGATAGATTCTACGGCCTGACGACGCACCAGACGTTCGTGTATTTCCGAAGATCGAGACGGGATCCTCTGTTCACGCGGCTATTGGTGAGTTTCTTCCCTTCCTCCATTCCGTTTTTGCATACGAAACTGATATACTCAATTGATATTTTTTTCATCGACGCATACATCTGTACCTGCAGGTTTTACTACTATGGTACATCACCCATTCCCTCCTCTCCCACCCATCCCTCTCCTACCCCACCGACCCACCCTTCACCTCGCCTCAGATGACCGATGAATAAATACAAAACTCACCATCCCATTCATTATAACTGTACAACAGGGTCCTCGACACCTTCCACGCTGTATTCGCCGCTATCGCGCTGCTCAATCTTACGAAGGACTCGATTCATAATCCGCTGAGTATGATGATCAATCGGGTGCCGTGGTGAGTCCCGCTGCTTTCTTTGCTGCTTTTGGGTTTCTTCTTTGCTGCATTTGCTTTGCTGCATTTGGGTTTGGGTTTGGGTTTCTTTGCTGCTTTTTGGGTTTGGGTTCTGCTTTTGGGTTTGGATTTGGGTTCTGCATTTGGGTTTGGGTTTGCGTGTGATTTGGGTGTGATTTGGGTTTGCGTGTGATTGTGATTGTTAGCTGAGTGCTGATGAGAGTTATACGACCATAATATCGGCCATGATCATTATACAGGGAGCTATCGGTGCGTCAGCGTATTTTAATCTATCTTGCGGAGCGGGCATGGATTGATGACCGTGCTATTTTGTTTTGGGGATAGTTTTCGCTGTTTATGATGGTAAGTCCTCATAAAAATCTATTTACATCGAGGGAAATGGTGCTGATGACGATGGATGGATGGTCTTGTGTATGCGTAGTCGTTCAGCGATAGCGGTGTGCGAGGGTACGTACCACATCCACACATCTATTCTCTATTCTCTATTCTCTATTCTCTATTCTCTATTCTCTATTCTCTATTCTCTATTCTCTATTCTCTATTCTCTATTCTCTATTCTCTATTCTCTATTCTCTATTCTCTATTCTCTATTCTCTATTCTCTATTCTCTATTCTCTATTCTCTATTCTCCGTCCCTGGACAATATCCACTCCACCCTCCCGTCCTCCGTATCTATGTGTTGATGAATGCACATGTAGATTCTACTGCTATCGCATCTGGAGATGTACGTCCCCCTCCTTCCCCCCTCCGTCCCCGTTCCTCTTGCTGATATCTTATGCAAACATAGTGAGCCATCACAATGTGCGCTTGACGAGTGTAGCGGTACGTAATATATCTCCGACATTCTTTTCGTCCTCCAACTTGCTTTCTGGCGAATGAGTGGTGTGCTGATGTGCTGATGGGGTGACGTGTGTATAGGCCTTTCCGATTGTGTGTGCGCTCATAGCAGGGCTGTGTGAGTCGTTTGCTCCGTTTTCTTTATTTTATTTTATTTTTGGGGGGCGTGATATCTTATTCGGTGTGTTGGGGTGTAGATACAACGTCTAAAACGTACGTTTATATGTATTATTACCCTTGTCGTCACATTACCTGACATTTTGTTTTTGAGATAGTGTGGGGATGACGGGACTGGAAGCTCTCGATCTCGTCGTAAGCACCCCTCGCAAACCACTACAACTACATCTCCGTCTAATTTAATTCCACAATCCAAACTCACACACAATACCTATCTCTCCCTCTCCCTCCCCCTCCCCGCTATTTAATTAAACCCAACCCAGATCGAACTAGACACGACGCTCATAGCTATATGCGTCGCCGACTCTATCCTCGCGGGATCGCTGTGTGTGCTCTTATGGAACAGCCGCTCAGGCGTGAAACGGTTATTATCCATATTCATCTCACTAATCCTATGCGCATCATAGACTGACTGACTGTTGACTGTTGACTGACTGACTGACGATGATCCGTTGACTTGTACAGCACGAACTCGGTGATCAGCACGCTTATCTTATACACCGTGACGACGGGGTTGTTGACGACGCTAGTGGCGATTCTGACGCTTATCCTGGTACGTGGGTTTGTTTTGTATGTATGTATGTATGAGCGGAGCTTGCGCTGATGATATTGTGCGATGTGCGGTGCGATGGATAGCTGCTGACGATGAAGGAGACGTTCGCGTACGCAGGCGCGTTTTACATGCTGAGCAAATGTAAGTCCCAGCTATAGCTATTTGCCGACGCAAGTCCCAGACTCATTTATATATCTTTCTCTTGCTTTACTGTTACATTGGAATTTGCAGTATACTTCAGCTCCCTCCTCGCCACCCTCAACCGCCGCGAAAAGATCCGCACGCAGATGGACGCGCCGACAGGCGGAATCATATCTATCCCCTTTGGCGCGACGACGCGCAACCGGGAGCATACGCGCGGGAAGGAGATCAGTATGGCGGTGTTTGCGTCTGTGGATGAGGCGAGCACGACGATGACGGTGTCGTCGGGGGTGCAGACTAGGGGGGAGGTGCAGACGCGCGGTGGTGCGGTGGGTGGGGATGGGGATGGGGATGGGGATGGGGAGGCGCAGCGGCTGCATGCTTTGAATTTGAAGAATGTACGTGTGAGATCTGGATTGTGATTGATGTGTCAATGCATGGGAGATTTTGTAGGTACTGACGGTGATGTGATGTGTAGGGACAGATAGAGGTGAAGACGGAGAAGCATGTGGTTTGATTTGGTGTTTGGTGTTTGGTGTTTGGTGTTTGGTGCGTGTTCAGTTCCTCAGAATAGATTTTTATGGATGGGTGGATTGACCGATTGATATTTAACCAGTGTATATGCACTCTGTAGTCTGGATTGAATCTTCTGTGTAATATCACTGTTTTAATATCTCTACAACGTACCTTACACTGTCTTCCGATTGGACGACGTGATATCTCTATATACCAACAATTTATGAAACGATAATTTATGATTGTACATTTATATTATGAATTCTAGATTGTTGTTTGACAGTAGCGTTTCTTTATGGATTTAATCCTTCCCCCTCTGAGTGTGTCTCGACCTGTATTTGAGCCGTATCCATACCGTGACAGCTTATTGACATGACTCGAGCCACCAATATTGTGGGAAGCATGCCCTATTAGTATGTATGGTATGAGTGTGTCGACATGACATGGTGTCAAAAGCACTCACTGCAGCGAGGTTCAACATCATGAGGGAAAACACGGGCAAAGAAGGTGACCAGTTGGAGTTTTGCGGAATTTCAATCTGAATAGCCGTGAAGAATAGAAGGGTCGCATAGGCTGCGCCCGATTCCACTACTAATACCAAGACGTGGTTGAATAACTTTTTCGTGGATGCTATGCTTCCGCGAGAGGAAGTATGGATTTTCCACGCTATCAGTGATGTTGCCAACACGGTAGCGCACATGCACATGAATAGAAGTACCGCGCCAGAGTAGAGCCTTTGCGACGCTGTTTCTAGACGCTTTCCGTGTATGACTATGGTTTTAACAAGAAGGCCTTGTGTAAATTGTTCAGTAGAACCGTTGTGCAAATAAATGTAGAGTCCACTAACCAACTTCTGCGACGAGGACACAGCCTGAGAATATGAGTAATATCTTTGATTTCCCCCATACATGGTACATCCTCCAGAGCTGTTATCGGTATTAAAAAGTATTCCAGACAGAAAGAGCTTTATGAACTCACAAGTAGTACATCAGCGGCTATCATAGAAAGATAAAATGCAAGAGTAATAATAAGATCCACACTATACGGTTGGAGCGTATACAACCCTATCATCGTGAATGGGTGTAAAACTCCTTCCGTACCAAAATTCCAATTAACGAAGATCAGTACGTAGATATAGCTGATAAACGTGCACACGAATAAAAAGGAAATCAAGGATACAACAATGGGGTTTCTCTTGGTTGAATGCCTTTTCCGCACTGATGAAAGCACCGTTTGTATGATTTTCAAATAAAAAAATGTACCCTTACCATAAAAGCAAATAGTCCCCCCATATACCATTGTATAGACTCCTGGAATACGTGAGCGTGCAATTTAGACTGGTTTCTGAATAAAAAAAACTCACCCATTAGGAAGCTCCGCGTCATGGTTGCATTGACGTTAATCCTGTTTGATTCTATCTCCAGCTTGTTAAGGGGTAAAGGATACATTGTTCGGTCCGCCATTGACCCAATTTACGACGGTCTTTCAGGTGATAAAAGTGCCGTCCTTTATACTTTCAAGCAATATAGATGATCAAGCATCACAATATATACGACATACATTCTTATGAGACATCATGGGTAACGTATGCAATCCACAATTTTGTGGTGCAGTACAAGTCATGACCACGAACAAAAATAAACTTTACCGAATCATGCTCCACTGTACTCCAATTCCTAATCCATAGAACCCGAAGGTCTCCATGAGTCATTCTTAAAAGCTTTTTGATTGGCTTCAGAGTTCATGTTATAGCAGCGGAACTGATCAGACCGGCTACATACGAGTGTTGTTGGCAGATGGAATGATCCCAACCAGCACGTCAATAGGTGTTTTGATACTTTATAGGCAGTGCCTATTGTAACACAGCGCAAACCAGAATCTTTAGTAATAAAAAGGATGTCCTTATTTTATCCAGCTACTGTCGTTATTATCCTATGGCTAGGGCATCAGTTCTCTCTGAGAGAGATTCGGTTAGAGGTTTATTCCTGATCCGGGAATTGCCGCCGAAGTCTCACGCATCCTGCTGACAAAATGGTACGTCGGGCCGTCGGGAATTGAAATTTGTTATCCAGCGAACAAAGCCCCTATCGATGCTTTGATCTGTCTTTGATCTTTGATGAGCATTCAGGTGCATCCTGCTTTGATTCTGATTTTCGATACATCTACGTGAGCTGCTAACATGACCATATCATATATTCGACATGGGAAAACGTTGACGTCGTGAGATCTCATGGGTTGAGCGCCGTGAAAGGACGTTGTCGTTAGTTATTTCTCCTCGAGTTCCATTTTACATCGTTTTTTTTACATCTTACACGGAAGAAGATACATAATTGAGGAAGGTGTTTTGATAGAGTGCTGGGGTTTGAATGAAATGGAGGACGTTTTCTTTCAGTAAAGACACCGGAGAACCTTGAATGAGCTTTGATGCACCTCTTTGAGAGCGTGGGAAACAAGACAAAGATGAAAGCACTTGATGTTCAAACTCAGCTGCCACGACTTATTGCTTTGAAGATTCAAAGCTCGGGAAATGTTGCGAAGATACATGTAGGTCTCTGCTTTGTGGGCGAGCCATAGTTGAAAATCTGCTTCAAATACTGAAAGACGACACTGTTACTTTGAGCGTTTAATATGCTTTCAGTAGCTTTATTCTTTGACCTACGTTGACGTTCGATAGAACGATGAAAGCGAGAATCGCCCATAGTGCATAACCTACAATCCCAGAACCGTTATAAATAATGGGAAGTCTGCCATGAATCAGTATCAACACACAAAACTTCAATATCAAATATACTCCCGCCCAAACACCTAACAATGGCATCGTAAGTACACCAACACTCATCTACATCGCTCGCAGTACATGCTGATTATCTTTGACAATATCCAGCAAATCCGACCTTTGCGTCCTCAACTCCCGATGTCCCAACAAAATGTACTCCGGAGCACTTGACTCCGCGACCCGCCGCGAGAGCATCCGCTCGCACCTGTACCAATGTCATAACATCGTTTGCAGCCCCGGAGACGCTAGCCTTATTGCATGCATGGCATGTCCGCCAATTAATGGTCAGCCGACATATGTCGAGAAGGGAGCTTTCCCTGAACATATTAATCAGTGGCATTGAACGATTTAACGGACGATATTTATGTTTATAGAAGAGGAGGGTTGCGTAGCGTACAATAATTACTAATGTTTGTAAGACGCGCAAGTGATACGTATGACGGATTTAATTTTTGACCTACTGTAACTGAAAATGTCGTCTTTCTGGAAAGTGAACTATCGGGAACGCCTTACGGAATGAAAATGGTAATGAGGTGGATTATATCTGCGATTAAACACTGACGCGTATTACAAAGCTCAATAATCTAATTGTTGAGGTAGGTATCTGAGAACGTAAAATTGAAAATGGTAAGACCCTAGCGATTATGGCCGTCTGGATGTCAAATTTTCCCGTTGACGGTTCACACTCCAACGTCCACATCAGAATTCTTTCTAGGCGGTGCCTGGGCACAGTTTTCTGCCCAGAGGGCGTGCGCCAGTTGCGGTTAGCGCCATCGTCATGAAATGCAAATATCGAGGGCGGACTGGTAGGTATACACAACGGTTCGGGGAACAGCTGGCTTAGGGATGAGGAGTGTGGTGCCGAAAGGCCGTTGGCAGCAAGATGTCCCACGGTCAGTGCACATCTTGATTATCTCGGAAATACTAGAGCTCGACCCAGAGTGTAATCTGATCTCTTATCTCACTCTGCGACATTGTCCGCTTTGTACAATGCTGATGCTCTCACACATTTCAAGACAAAAAGTGCTGAAACTTGAAGAATGCTCAGAGGCAAGCAAGGTATTTACATTCTGTTTAATATTTATGAGATACTAACTATATCTTCTTGCCTGCCTAAGTGTTGAGCGTGAGGTAACGCCCAGAAGCTTCCTATGGCCTTTGTGCGGCCGACATCACCTGGAAGGTGAGTTGCGTCCCCTTCTTTGAGTGACGCTCACGGTCAAGCATCACCACACGCCCCTCCGAGGCCGCGCCAGCCATGCATCGTGGTGTGGCTGGCTTGCGCTGCGGCCTCCGAGTTGGTGCGGCCTTCAGGGCCCTCGCGACCCTGCCTTCACCTGCCTTTTGGTCGTCCCGTGGCAACCTTCTTCGGGGACGTTTCGCGGCGGGCGAGGATTGGCTGCTGGAACAGTGTGAGAAGGGAGGAGATGGAATTTAGATATTGAGAAGAACAATGAAAGGTGCGTTGTGCATACTCATCGTTGTCAACCGTCAACAATCTTCGCTTCCGAGAATATGTGGAAGCGCTCGCGACTTTCCTAATTTTTAAGGAATAGTCAGTCCCGCTGTCGCGTTTATTAACTAGATAACCGGCAACTCGTACCTGTCGCCATTGTGCGTGATAGAGCGATGGCTTTTCATCCTAAATCACAATTGGTAATATCAGCATTGCAGTTCATACTCTGGAGGAGAAAAGGAAACGTCATATCATACCCTCCATCTCTGTGTGTGGGCCCGGCGAAAGGCTCAACGGGGTCGCCCCCGGAGCCCGCTTCGCGGTTCAATGTCCACTGCGTGGATCCTCCAATATGTGTTTCCTCTTCTCCGATATAGGAGTGGAAACTGCTGCTCGAACTTCCTGGGAGGCTCGTATGGCTCCCAGGGTGAAAATACGGCACCAGTTGTTCAACGCTTTCAAGCGTTGGAATCAACTGTTGTTTTCGTTTGTTATCTTTGTTGTCTACCCTCGTCAGGGTTTTCGCCACCTGTGCGGATGGGTCTGTGTCGGCGTACCAGATTCCACCGTGAACGATATTGGCGTATCGATCACATTGCACACTTGTAGGGGCATTCCCCGTGGAAGACGTTGATGGATAGCTGAGATGCGTGAAGAAGGACATCAGTTTGGCTCAAAGTCTAGGCCAATAAACATACCCATCAGCCACGTCCGCGGATGTATATTCGCCATAGTTTGTGAGCAACTGTGATTGGTGTCTGCTCGATGACGCCTGATCAATGGTTGGTGGGTAAGTCGCCCCAGAAGTTGCTGTGGGTGTTTGAATGATACATTCGGGAAAGGCGCTGCGTGGATTGGCAGTCGGCACGTATTCTGTGCTGATTTGGGGAAAGAAATTGTGAGACGACCAAGACGAGGCTGTCGGCGGATATACGGTTAGCAGGCTGAAGTTTCAAACATGGAGATACCAATGCTTACAGTCAATGTCTTCAAAACCTTGAAAACCGGTGGGATATGGTGGGGGATTAAAGGTGTGTGACGATGTTGATGCTTGTTGCGCACGGTTTTGAGTGGTTGTGTTGGAAGAGAATGAGTAGGAGTCGATATTAGGAGTGACTCCTACATGCGACTCGGTGAATAGTGTAGCTTATAGTCACGCGGTCAGTGTTGGGCAGAAAACGTAGAATACTCCCTTGCTTACTGTTTAATCGACCCAAACCTGGGGAAGTGCAGAAAGACGATTCGGCATGAACTACTGGTTCAATAAGGAGATCGAGATCGCTTGAGAGGAATGGTATATTGTGGGGACCAGTACTTGAAGATCCTGTGTTGCTGTTAGGAGCAAAGGATAACGATAGTCCATTCTCTGGTAATATCATGGTACCGTCTGAGAAGAGATTAATGATCAATAAGAAAGCCAACTTGATCACTGGGAAGAGCTGGGAAGGAGCGTACTCACCAGCGGCGAGTCCAGATTGGAAAAAGTCAAAAGTGAAAAAATTATCCATTTTGATAGAGTCTGTGGATGAACTGTGCTCTGTGGAGTTGGGTTGGGGGCGATGATGTAGAAAGAAAGAAAGAAATGGTTTTGATACGGTGTGAAGGGGGATTTCTCATGTTTTCGGCCCTTGTTGGGCTAGTGCAGGATGACTCGTCAACTCCTCGTGTACAAAATGCTGTTTCAACCCATTAGGCAAAAAAATACTGTGGGTTCCCGTGAACACACACAATCGACACTTGTCTGTGCCTATGGCCGCACCATTTCCCTGACGTGCCGAGAGAAATGACCTGTCATTCTCCACCTCGTGTCCTATTTCCACCACACAATACGATTGGTTAATGTGTTATTTCTCACATGTCTATTTATAATACAGTCACTGGTATCATCGAGGAATACAGCCCCGGGTTACATCGAGGCTAATGTCCCTACCTCGCTTATAACTATTATCTCTATTAGTCGGACCTCGATGACCTAGTACTGGCATCAAACTGGCATCCGTAGGTAATAGATGTAGGAATTAGGTGGCACACCACCCATACGTATATGTTCTGCTGTTGTTCTTGTTGTCTCTTTTTGAGGTAGATTTCAATATGTGCACCGATCCTCAATTTAAAGCTTACCATATCGAAAGTGAGAGAACCACATAGCGAGGGCACAAGAGGCGCATGTCGGCTTGCACCGGACGCGCACACGCGGAGTTTAAATTTCTTTGTAACCAGCAAGGACAAACAACGCGTCTTTCCATTGACAAGGTGTGAATATCGTCCTCCACAGCCATCTCCCACTTGTCAGCGATTCAAAGGACGATTGTTCAAAATGAAGCACTTAACATGCAAAAGTCATCGCGATGTGGAGTGTGACTGGGGTCGAGGGCAGCCGACGGTAGGGAGATTGAGGAGGAGGAAGAACCCGGTGAGTGCGCTGCTTCTGGTTTTGCATGTTCTGGCGGATGGAATTGGAGAGCACACGTCCTTACCATCTCTTTGTGTCGCTAACCCCATCACCTTGATATTCGCATCGAACTGACAAACGGTGGCACACATCACACATTCGCCGTGGCAGTTGCACTCTCAATCTTCATTATTTTCTTCAATGCGCCTTTGCTCATTTCTCTGCATCATACTCCGCCCACAGGTTTGCTTACACCCTGCGCATGTTTATGGAGCATATACGAGTTATTTTCATCCTGTCTACCTCCCTTCGACCACGTAGATGGGCCTCCAATCATCCTCAATACCCTCCCCTCGTTGTCGTAGGCCTACCGACTCCGCTCGTGTGACATATGGACATTGAGGGGAAAAATGGCCTTAGCAACAATTTAAGGATTCTTATTGCGGGCCAGAAACTGCGACGCGTACGTGTAATCGCGCTCACTGTATTCAGGGTTTGGTTCTAATGCGCGCATACATTTTAGGTTGAAATGCGGGATATCTGCGCCACTCGAAAAAGGATCACCTCTGGGAGGTGACAATGGATTCAGATGTTGATAAAGAGCATTCAGGTAAGTGTTTTTCTCTACATTGGTTTTGCATGAAGCCGGAAAAATCTCCACCACCTTCTTCCATCCTGTTCTTCGGTCCTCACCATCATGCTTCCACTGCACCGGCGTACGCAAACATCGACGCTGCGCCAGATACACCAGGTCCATAATAACGACTTTGGGGTATACTGTGTGCAACTTCATATTCCCCATATTTGCGATGCGTCAATGCAGTGGAACGTTAATGTGTATGCTATTTGCCTATATGCTCGTTCGCATATCTTCACTCCTCTCTCTTTAGTCCATCCTCCTCTTCATCATACGCTCACCGCTGATGTCTCCTGTTGAGTATATGCCATTCATCGCGGTTGCGGGCTGCAGACCATGGGTGATGGTATACTAAAAATTTGATCTTGATTTATGCAGTCTCTGGCAGGACAAATGGGAATCCATTAGTGCATTCCGAGCGACTCGACAGCTACATGCTCAGACTTTCCCAACCCTGTAAGTGCCTGCACCTGCACCATACAATATCAGTGGAGATGCATAGCGATTCTCTAATGGCAAGCTTTCGCCTACTCTGATTTATGTCGACGTATGTGATTGGATAGTGGAATGAACGTCATAAACTTGTTAAACTCACCACACGTCCTATAACCACCGTTTGAGCGTTGAAGTCTAGAACTGATCTACCGGGTGCGAAGTACATCGCGGCTGCTGCATGCTCGGAAACGCCAGGGAATTGTCAACCGATTAGCTGTGATTGGTCAGGAACATTTTTTTCCCACGAAACTGCGATCCTGCGCCTTGAGGTTAGTTTTTGATTGCTTAGAACGCGCAAAAACGGGCAGTCCTGAATTTGTACCTGCGAGCTGGTGGGAAAAGCGTGTTTAGCTGGGATTTATGAACCCATACCGACGGATTCAGACGAAGCAAACTTTCCTTTGTTCCCAGACACATAACCAGCCTTCGCTTCAGATCTTTCTTTATTTTTCCCATTCTTGCTACCGCGATATGCAGAACGCCTACGTCGTCAGATTTCCCCCACTTGATAGCGAAGACTTTGATATCCCTGCACTGTCCACATCTATATCAGCGAACGATGCCTGGTTAAACGTGAATTTTTATTCAGAGGGTCGTTATGGACGCACCACTTTGAACACAGTCGAGATGGCGCCAAATATCAGAATGTTCCCGAGTGTTGCATCAAGCCATGCCGGTGAGGAGGCTTCTCAGGACTCATCGGCCTCCACGCATCACACTCCACGGGGATCTGGGAGCTTGTCGTACGCAGGGTTTGTACATGACGAATATTACTTGAGCGGGGAAGAGAATTTGTCTATCAACGGTCAGACCAATAACGAAGCGCTTGACATGTCGTCTCCTGAGTTGTTACCTACCAATAACGTCCGCCCAGATGCCCATATTTCTGTATTGGTCGGTCATGAAGGCTCTGAGGATACCACATATCCAACCAATACATCGATCGAATTCATATCAACTTCGGACCCTCTGTCCCAGAGCGATCCCATGGACAGCCTACTTTCGTATGTCCTGTCCACAGGAACAATCGATCCTGCTTTGCTGGCGAAACCAATGCCATCATCACATAGCAAGCGTGAACACGATATGCCACGAAGTCAGGCGGGCGTCACATTGTCCAGTGGAACAGAGAACAGAGGGGGGTCATGCACTTGGGTACACAAGCCAGTGCAGAGCGTGATCGACTATCAAGATATGCGTGCAAATAGTTTCCGTCATGGATCTGGAGAGACGGAAATATCGGAAAATTACACGTTCCAGCACCAGGAACACCGCCCAAGGTACAGCTCCAGGGAATCCCTGTTGAGCAGATACCGAATACGGAATCTGAACCTCATGATGCTTGAAGGTATATTTCAGATTTCCATCTCTTGTGATCACAATACTGAAACCATCGTAATGCAAGGGGGCCCATCTGGCTGGCTCGGAGCCATCATATGGAAGTATCCGGAGTTCAGCGCCATGAAAGCGCCAATAGGTATGTGTGTATATATGCTTGCAGTTGAAATGAGTGGCTGACATATTCATGGGTTAACGTTAGAGAGAACAGAGCAGCGGGAAGAGAAACACGCACTAGAACACGGAGGACTACTAAAAAAGTACAAGACCGATTGAAAAGGCTCCGCAAGAGTATCAAAATTGAGCAGGAGAAGAAGTCAAGAGGGCGGGAAAGAACCCACAGTAATCCTGGTTGTGAGCCTCCGACCAAGAAAAAAGTATACTACAAGGTCATAGGAGTGACTACGATGACATATTCCGTTCCCGAGAGGAGATTACTTCCAATGCTCCTATCCGAGGTCGTTAGAGAGGATGCATCGTCATGGAGGTGTAGTAGTTGGCAGTTGGTGGGAGCGTAGTTAGTTCTCGACATTCTTATCTTATCGACTGGATCGATACAGTCATATTCTTTTATATCTTATCTCCGTTTTGTTCTATCATTGACCGCGGCTACCGTGGGAAGTTTAACGTTGCAAGGAGCGCGATTGAAAAGGAAGAAAAAATAACATGCGCTCATCCACTTTTACATCTCAAATTTCAGCAGGAAGATCAGCATCTATCCACCCACCCATTGACACATTGACGTCTGATTCAGACATTCACATGCACAGTGATCTAAGCAACCCTTCAACCCAATCCACACCATCCCAACCCAGCAACAACAACAACCACAGCAACGCAAATGACGTATCATGCCCACATCTTCCTCCTCCTCCTCTCCCGATTCGCGATTCACGATTCATCCCTAATTCACCCGTCTCCTTTACTTACTTCCGGGTGTAGTGGCAGTAGCAGTACGTACCTACTTGGCTCTGAATCAGCCAGCGTGCCGTCCCCGTCACATTACAACCCTAAAAGATTTGCGACACAAAATGTAACGGAATGATTCTCGACACTGTGGTTGTATGCTACGACATTCAGCGTAGACTCTGCCTGCGTGTTCTCAAAAGCGCATACATGCAAGCTAAAAATGTTGTCCGTAATGGTCGATACAAGCTACATGTCAATGTGTGGCCAAGCAATGAAAAACATCTGAATTTGCACCCTCCAATGTCAAACGGCCCTACCGGCCTCTGCCTTCCTATGTGCCCCTTCATAAAGTTCTTTGGGCTTTGAAAACAAAAGGCATTCCTTTCTTTGAGTAAAGACACCGGAGAACCTAGAGAGCGGATGAACCTCTTTGAGAGCGTGGGAAACAAGACAAAGATGAAAGCACTTGATGTTCAAACTCAGCTACCACGACTAATTGCTTTGAAGATTCAAAGCTCGGGAAATATTGTGAAGACACATGTAGGTCTCTGCTTTGTGGGCGAACCATAGTTGAAAGTCTGCTTCAAATACTGAAAGACGACACTGTTACTTTGAGCGTTTGATATACTTTCAGTAGCTTTATTCTTTGACCTACGTTGGCGTTCGATAGAACGATGAAAGCGAGAAGCGCACATAGTGCACAACCTACAATCCCAGAACCGTTATAAATAATGGGAAGTCTACCATGAATCAGTATCAACACACACAACTTCAATACCAAATATTCACCCACCCAAACAACTAACAATGGCATCGTAAGTACACCAATACTCATCTACATCGCTCATAACACATACTGATTATCTTTGACAATATCCAGTAAATCCGGCTCTTGCGTCCTCAACTCCCGATGCCCCAACAAAATGTACTCCGGCGCACTTGACGCCGCGACCCGCCGCGAGAGCATCCGCTCGCACCTGCACCAATGTCATAACATCGTTTGCAGCCCCGGAGACGCTAGCCTCATTGCATGCATGGCATGCCCGCCAATCAATGGTCAGCCGACATATATCGAGAAGGGATCTTTCCCTGAACATATTAATCAGTGGCATTGAACGATTTAACGGACGACATTTATGTTTATAGAAGAGGAGGGTTGCGTAGGGTACGACAGTTACTAATGTTTGTAAAACGCGCGAGTGATACGTATGAAGGATTTAATTTTCTGACCTACTGTAACTGAGAATGTCGCGTTTCTGGAGAGTGAACTATCGGGAACGCCTTAGGGAATGGAAATGGTAATAAGGTGGATTATATCTGCGATTAAACCCTGACACGTATTCCAATGCTCACAAATCTAATCGTTGAGATAGGTATTTGCTACCTTTACTAGTTTCTTCCTCCCAGAATTTGTAGACTTCGGGCTGTCTATAATTTCTGGTGTTTTCTGGATGTCTTCATCCCCGAGTCTCGAGGAATACATATATTTAGATGTTGCTATTGTATTATAAAGAAAATCCCCTCTAAAACGACTCAGCATTCATGTCATGAGGAATATAGTAAACATGCAGAGTGTATTGCGGCATGGAGTGCATGCGGGGTTCGAGGGAAGTCAGTGAGGTTTAAACGGGTAAGGGCATAGATGTAGGTGAGTGAATTATTTTTGGTCGTATGTTCTGGCGGATGGAATGGGTGAACAGACGAGTGTACCATCAACCTTCGCTGGTATCCCCACCACCTCTGTCTTCCACTTCCACCGGCGCATTGAGCTACGCGTAACCTAGTCATTGTGGGGCCTGCATTGGGGATATGTTTACATTGTCCACATCCCATCAAGCTGGTATGCCGCCTGCGTCGTCTACGTGTTCAGGACCCTGAGGTGAGCAGTGGATAGTGTGGTGTACACTACATCTCATTCTTCTGTATGACACGATTTTCCGTTGAAAAAGCGAACATTGAGAAATAGAGTTGTACTCACTAGTTTTGGGCCTTTCTTTATGTTGTAGTGCTTACATTCTGAGTGTGCGAACAGCCTATTGGATGACATTCTGATAAAATTAGCACAGACCGTGGTAAATTTAAACTCGTGTCGTGGTAAAGCTGTGGTCAAGTCGTGGTTTCATCAAAACCAATGGTGTACGTGTTGGTATTATCCTAGGGTGGTCTCTCTAAAGATGGTCTTCCGTAAAGCAGTTATTTCAACAGATGGTTAAGGGCGCAATTCTTCCAGATAATCTGAAATTTAACTGAGTTTATATCGGCCTATCACGGCAAAGCATATTTTGTCTTGCTGTGGGTGTTTCCGGCACCTTTACTTAGATTATTTTGATGCAGAAGGAGCCGAGATAAGTTGGAAACAAAAAAATCTGAGAAAAAATGACAAAAGTTGTTTGAAAGTGAACAGGACTTGGTATAGGTTCATATAAACCGGGTATTACTGTATCATTGATAAGAAAACCATTTGATACAGCAATGTATACCTAGGTCACAGTACGACCACACCAAAGTACGTTGTTCAACCAAGGGTGTATGTACTAATGACTAAGTACTTCATTACGAAACCTGACATAAATGTACGTATCAAAGTTCTAGTCTTGCTATTTTTGTAGCGACCAAATCGTGAAGCCGGACACTTCGCATTTTCAACGGAAAATCGTGTCATACTTCTGACAAACGCCCGTGCTTGTTTCAATACATCCTGACCGGACTGTCAATGCTGATCCGCACATTTGAATGGCACTTCTCGCGGAGCACACACTGTCTGCCTATTGATGTGTATGTGTGTACTACATTATTCTTGGTGTGCTGCACAGTGAGTTGGGGTTATCCATGTTTACGAGTGTGCTGCACAGTGAGTTGGGGTTATCCATGTTTACGAGCGTCCACTCAAGGCTACCTCTCAGGTCCCTCTCGACAACCAGTCACTGATAATATGGTTGGTATCTAATTTTTTTTTATCTCCAAATTGCCACGCACATGGACTAGGGGTTGGATACACTGTCTAAATTTTAAATATTAGCTAGAAGTGTTTCGTGTACCCACCCCCGCCATATGCGTAGTACGGGTGTGTGTCTGACTGTATAGTTGGCTTTATATGTTGTATCTACTGTGCAATCAAGAATAACACCGCTTTAAATGTGTAATTCATAAAGGTAATAGCAATGGTATGAATGCATCCTGAATTCATTATAGCTGGAAAAGAGAAGGGAGAGATGATTTAACAAAAAATGCCACGAGGGGAGGTAAACCAATTTCCTCACCCGACCTCATATTGTGTTTTCCTATTGTATTAATCAAAGTTCTTTGTATTATGTGCATTTAAGAGGTTTTCAGACATGTAATTCCATCTTTTTACCGACCATTTGTTGATGTTGATCAAAGAGCCATAATTACAAAATGCCGAAAGGCTATACGTGGATGAGACGACCAAAACAATGCTGTGAGAGGAAGTCCGGTTAGCTGGATGAAGTTTCAAACATGACGCATGCCAATACTTACAATAAATATCTTCAGAGCCTTGAAAAGGATACATGGGAGATGGTTGCAGAATAGAATGCCGTGAGGAATCAAGAGTGGATGAAGAAGTTGAAGCTTGTTGCGCATGGATGATTGGAGAAAATTGAGTGGTTGTGTTGGAAGACGGTGAGTAGGTGTCGATATTAGGAATGACTCCTGCATGCGACTCGGTGAATAGTGTACCTTATAGTTATGTTGTCAGTGTTGGATAGAAAACATAATATACTCCATTTCTTACTGTTTACTTGGCCCAAACCTGGGGAAGTGTCGGCCGAGAGGAATGGCATACCTTGGGACCAAGTACTTGAAGATCCTGTGATGTTATCAGGAGCGAAGGATAACCATTGTTTGCTCTCTGGTGATATCATAGTACTGTCTGAGAAGTGTTTAATGATCGATAAGAAAGCCAATTTCATCACTGGGAAGGAGAGTATTCACCGGCGGCGAGTCCAGATTGCAAAAAGTCAAAAGAACTCGCTACAGCTGACGAGCGAAATCATCTGTCAGTCTACAATCTATGCCTGGTGTATTCGTGAAACTCGCCTTTTGATGTGTCCTATCATCTCCTAGTCGGCTCTTGGTCTCCGAGAGTGACAATGCGGGGCAATTTGTAGCAATAGACAGATAAGCTTGACAGTGTGTAATCCAAGCTGGGCATCGGAGACTTCCAATGTATTCTCCTATGATGGAGCGTTATGCGTGTAGCAACAAACAGCAGTGATGGGACAAGTAATCGTAGGCTGCGTAGGTTCACAATCGGATGCCTTTATCAGCAATCTTTGACATTTAGTCTGCTTAATGTACTCGACAATATCGCACTACAGCTATAAAGCCTCCTTATTGTTCATGTGCCATACGATACGAAGCTGCTATAGCTCCCATAATTTTTTTTCTCACCATGTCCTTCTGCATCGTCGGCTAGAGATACATAATCTCGCACCGGTAAATTTCCATTTAGTCAACCCGGACCCCATTCTTCGGACAATAGAATACTCGTATTTAGCAGAGCAGCATGAACGACACGCACAGTTTGAAAATCCCGGCCCATTTATACATAGGAGTGTACAAACGGAAGGGAGTGGTCAATCCTTAATTAGAGGTAAATAAGGGCAAATTCGCAGTAGCTCATAGGATGGATGCGATATCGCCATGAATATCAATGCATTGGACGCTTCCCTCAACAAAGCATGTAATATGCGACTCACTGATGTAGACCCCATGTTCTTGCCGTGACGTGTGGATATACTGAAGCATGGGCCAGCGCGACAGTCAGAAAGTGGTAGTGATGCTGCGGGAAACAGAAAGTATGGCTAGTTATGACCTTGAGACGAATGCCCGCTGAGGGATAATCCGAAACGAGACACTTGCCAATGGTGCGTTCTCCTCATCGACTTCATTTTCCCGGTTTACGGCGAGACAATGGCGCCAAATCGGACCGCCTACACATCTCGTGAATGGTGTTTAACCGTTCTCAGCTGTCAAAACAGTTGGAGTGTCACCGTTTGACGGGTAGAGGAAGGGTTGGCGGAGGTTGCTACCGACAACACAATCGAGCGGGAACGAAATTCACTGAACAACAATGACGTACCTCAAATCTTGACTTACTGTTTAAGCGCACTCCTATAAGTTTACTCCAACAGATTCAGCGGTTATCGGTGAAGCTCCAGATACGTTGTAAACCGTCGAGGCAGGGTTCGTTGACCCTCCAACTTGACGATCGTTCCCGGCTGTTCCCGGCCTACCTAATTGACCTTGCAAACAACAAAGCCAAATAAAAGCGACTTTCTCTCTCCACCTTGCCTCCACCGAGTCCACCCACCCGCACGACAACGACACTCAACACAGGCCAAACCCATCGACCGTCGACGCAATTACTGAAAATATTTCTCATGTACCGAACTGAAGTTGATCCAATAGCGAATATGCGCATCAGGGCGTGCGAACATGCAGGGGCAGGTTGGGAGAGCGCAAGCAACGGTGAGGAACTAAGAGGAAGGTACGTCTTTTAAAGCATTTTCGAATCATTTCACATCTTTGTACCCCCAATATACTACGTCTACTATCCTCATACAGCCCATTTCCTCTTCCTACATCCCTGCCTCACAACTGGCTACGAGCTCCTTTGCTGTATGCGCGCAAACACAGTATCGCGCAACCCGACGCTCCTAGGACCACCGAAACTGATGGTGAATATTCCAACCCCTCTGTTGTATACCCTACCTCTTCCTGCGCAATTCACAACCCGTGTTTACACCCAATCTATTGATCTTCAGCTGTTTTCCTCGAGCAAGCGATGCCCATCCACCAAAGAGGGAGAGGCGGACGTCAGGAAGATCCAGAGTTTCACCCCTTTCTCTGAACGCGTTTCTAATCTTCTGCATTGGCCTTGGTCAGTCCGGGATGCATTGAGACGAGATGCAGGTGCCTATCCTGTGGGCTTAGGATGTCATGACATGGCGTTCGGTGGCGTGTATATGTCTTATCATTTCTATGATAGATGGCTGGCTCGATGTTTTAGCGCACACTCTTCTTGATGTATGGGAAATCATTCCGTAACATTTCATTCACACTGGACTTCTCAGCTCGTATTCCCGCTTCTACTTGCAGTGCTTCTGCTTTGGAGACACGCCGATATCATACTGGTCGTGACAATGCGCATTTGTGTGCGTCTCTACCGTGTTTGTTGGTAATTCTGGATACAAGGCATGTGTATATGCACCTGATGCGCGTATTCGAATCAAGCTGCCTGTTTGTTTATTCTACAATCTATCGGTTCTCTTACGATATAATCCCTCAAATTGTATTCGTGCTGGTGGAGTGGCTCCTTCGGTAATCTAAACCTAGTATTCCATCCTGAATAATGCTGAGGCACCTTCACATTGTTCCTCTCTCACCGCTCCCTTCCTATCGTGAAGACCGACAACGCTTGGGAAATCAAATATTTCACCTGTTTTCGACCTGCAAATGCCTCGTCCTCAAGAAGCCGACGGAATATTGAGGCGATACTTTTCTGCGGTCATAGAGTAGGGGTTGTTCTTATACATGAAGTACCTGAGATCACCGTGGGTTCAGAGAGCGAGTACCCGTAAGCGTGTGCGGGAAGCTTCTGCGCAGGTCTACCTATAGCATGGTGACACAGTTGACGGTGCGGCATCCTCGAATATATTCTTGCTCGTCTGGAATTGTCTCCCAAATCACCCAGCTTCACTGAGTCTGTATCGTTAATAAACGCATACATATTCTAAATGCTGACTGCGAAGTAGGAACATAAACCCCGATGTTGCCTGTGGCTATGAAATATAAATGCACTTTAAAAGAAATAAACGATTGCATAATCACATTAGTATGGTGGAAATAGGACGTGAGGTGGATTGATCAATCTTTTCCGCGAGACTGTTCAACTGATACCAGAGTCTTCTTCACGTCTTCAGCTTCGCCAGGAGATTACGATGGAACCGTCTCCATCTTACCCTTCTCAAAACTTTGAGAACGTTCACTGTAAGAGCCGACGTATTCCATGTTTGTAAGCTAACAGTACACCCACAAACAGTATCTCCCGGATTGGCATTAACATCGTTCTCCTCAGTAGATCCCGGCTCTTCAATTGCGCCATATCAACAGGTAGCATTTTCTGGGCCTCAAACTGCCCAATCAACCCCCTGTCACAGAATGAGATGAGAAATAAGATAACACATTTGACTGCACTCAAGTATCTCCGAGATAAGAAGCACAGTGACCATGGGACACCTGCTGCGAACGGCCTTTCGGTCCTGGAAGATGGTTTGCTTACATCTCTCAACACTCTCAGCTCATAACAGAGTCAGCAGAGGTTGTATCACATCTAAAATATTTGAGGTATGTGAATACATAATAAGCTATATAGACAATTATTTAGAAGTGAACATATAATCTTGAAAAACCAGCTATTTGATCTTCGTGACATCCAATATCAAGGGCCCCCCGCGTCCTCGTTCTCGGCGTAATTGCCTGAATTGCGGATGTGCGCTGAGATTGTGTCGGATTGTACCCTATGCATTATAATAAACAATCATGAATAATAAAATATTTTGAATGAAATACGGGACCTTATGACATCCCCTCTGTAGCATCATTAGATAAGGATACAAACAACATCAATATCACTTAACTTACCGCCATCGTTGGGTATTTGAACAGGGCGTGTTCGATGTGATTTGCACTGCCTTTTCGTACTCGGAACCTGGGGGATTTTTCAGTATTGACGGGCGTAATAAACTGAACGGATAATCATAGACAACGTACATAACCGTCTGTCCTTGTAGTCATTGCTCCTATCAAAAGGAAATGTGTTTGGAATCATCTTGTTGGCCGTCATCAGTGCTTAAACCAAATACTCCTAATGCCAATGTTCCATGCACTGATTTCATCCAACGCATCTTTGGCAGCTTAATTTTTGAAAATATTTCAGCCTGGAGTTATCCGATTCATAAATGATTAGAGTGGAAACGAACCATTGAACGTGCTAGAGTGAAAGCAAGGCACAGGAATGTAGCGATAGACAGATAATGCGGCCGGCCAATAAGGTCAGGGTGAGTTCAGGCACGGTGTGCACCATCGATTGAATGGTCGTGTGCCACTGTAGAGCGGGAATGTTGTTGTGGGTTCTACAAAACATTTGTATGCTGGGTGTTGAGACGGGCGCCGAGTATGTATACATAACACCATAACAAAGACACTTTGTTTCGATGAGCGCAAAAGATTTCGTTGTACACTTACTATACTACAATGAATTACATTGTCTGTAGTGTCCCAAATGTACTGGCTGATTCTGAGCGCATCGTGAATCAAGATTCGAAGTCGGAAGCTCTCTATCTCTTTGAATGACTTTTTTCAAATAGAAAACCTCAATCATTCTTTGTGCGCTTTTTGAAGGTTGTTTTCACTCAATGACAAAGCCGAACTCTAAAGAGCTTTATGCACCTTTCTCCACAGATTGGCTGGCATTGTTGAGCGAAGCGTGTGCAACGCGAAATCGATTTCGATCTCCGCATTATGCCCTTGCGTTTGTTTTGTATCCTAGATGTTTTTAATTGCCACATGGACAATTTCAACCGGTCAATGTATCTAATAACCGGTCTAGCTCTCTAGTTTTTTCTGTGAGAGAATGAGTGTTGCGCACGGCACCAATACAGCGCACCCAATACCAAGGGCCAGCGTAGCCTGTCGGGAAGCGGAGTTTGAACCTACTGGAGTCTCAACACCTGTGTTTCTTACTCCCTCCTTCACATTGAATACTTCCTAGCGACAGTATGGACCCATAACAACTCTTTTTTCTCTGTATTCCAACTCGAACGCATGATAAGGAAGATAGATACTGTGGGTGGAAACAGGGTATGGTGTGGGATTTCAGGAGCGCGGTGCAGGAGGAGTCGGGATGAAAGGTGAGTCGATACCACCGATTATTCACCGCAAAGTTTCACCAATGTCATGTTTCGAAATATGCATCATTTACAACTCAAGATCCAGTGTCAAGATTCCACTTTTCAGCCCCACCGAAGCCTACGTGGCCTTCAACAGTCATCGAAGTCCTCAGCGTTTACCTCTTCTCTGAAAACACGCTCACACAACCCTTTGGCACGCTATCGCAACGACAAACTCAAAGATAGGCCGGGTGACTCAGGAGGTGTGGAAGTGAGGGAGAGGTAATGATGGAGTTAGACATGCCAATGTTCCGAGGTGCGTTAATATCTTATTTAATTCCGTTCACTTTTCGTGTCTGCTCTCACACAGTACCTTTCAAAGGTCATTCTGACCCCGCCACACGCCACCGCTTTGACACTCTGCCCCCACCCCTCGTATTCTCGAGTTCCCGTCACCATCATAGATCTCCCAAACTCAGAGCAGTTTGTCAAATGTTTCCTGCGGATGAACCTTGTCGTCAGTCGATTTTCAATCCATGCGGAGGAAATGGCGCATGTATGCGCCGTTGTGAAGATGGGTATATTATATGTTGATTGGAGAATGTTCTGGGAGACAAGGTACGTGTCCTTTTCACCTCGAACCGAGTGTCCCACTTACATACGCTCCCATTCTCCCTGATACAGGACAATCTCGTAGAAGAGGGAATGTTGAACGGTAACTCGTGCGTCTTCCATTTTTCTGCCCTGCCCTCTTTGAAAATTGTTCTCGTCTGTGCATACCTCCGGACTTCGACTCTATGTAAACTGTTACCAACCCACATTGACACCCCCTCGTCTTTATATCCGCATTCAATCCCACATCGTCGACGAGATCTATATCCTCTCTGCTTCTGTGAGATCATGATCCATACATTGCACCAGAGCTGTTACAGTATATGTACGCTGTTCTTGTGCGATGTTGGGATATCTTGCTTCTACAGCCGCAGAGGATTGAACTCTGGCTTACCACTGTATAAGGTCACGGAATCTTCAGATTGCGCATGAGCCATTTCTTTATGCTCCGCCCTCTTTCGGATTGCTTTGATGCGTGTTGCATGTCTGTATTGCAGCCATTCGCTACAGATATACTCTGCTGGTTGTGCATGGTTTCAAAGCACGATAAAACTGTCGTCATATGGCGTCGAGAGATCGTTGGGGTGGTACAAGGGAAATAAAAAGACGACAAAGATACCATAATTGCTGTCGAATGTAATTGTATACGTCGGATTCGTGGGCGAACCCTAAACCTTAACCCTGTTCCCGTTCATTGAACAGCTGAGCTTTGATCTTCTCCATCCCCTCAAATCGGGTTATAATGAGAAGGTACACTTGGAAACACAACTAGCGCATACTCTAAATAGGTACTGTCATTATTTGAAGCTTAAACCTATGTATTGCATTCGAATATCAACTGTTCCTCATGTTGTTAATCAATATGATGCCAATTTTAACCACAGAAACACGCATCCAACAAAAAAACATCACAGGGATTGAAATGTATGGTATTTTCAAGTATTCTCAAAGTCACAAGTACAGAAAAAACAAGCTATGCGTCAGTTGCGGTTGCAGTGAAAGATAAAAATTCGAGAGAAAGTGAAGTTGTTGGTGCTGGAATGATTCGAAACCTCATCGCGTTTTTAGAGAGTAAAACGGAGGCCACCATCGTGTAAGAGAGCAAGGGTGAAATACAGGAGGGTGTGGATGCGGGTTCGTGTTTGGGTAATAATTAAAGAGGATAATGAGAAGGTTCGAGTTTTGGAATATATTGATGTATGTATGGCGAACAATACAAGAGGAGCAAGGTAGCACACACATATCCATAATCAACCTTCCACAATACGTCGCACTAATAGGGTATTTACCCACCAAGTTCCAATAGGTCTGCAGGTATACGTGCAGATGCACTTTTATGTCACTCCGCTAGAAAATTTGGAGTGGTGGTTTCGACGATCATCGATTTGTTGGGTGAATTTCCTAGTAATTATTATTGCTGCTACGTAATATAGGATCGTTCAGCTCACTGCAATTCTGGGGTTCAGCATCTGAATCAGTTGCTGGTGTATTGCTTCTGTCCATGACAACCCAGCATCAAGTGCCCAGAGGTGACTGAGGCGTACATTGCACAGCGCACATCAACCTGAGTACATGGACGAACTGACTGGTCAAAATCGACAAGGCGCTTTCGACATGAGACGCACAGAATAGGGTAGGAAACACCTTTCAAGCGATCCCACTCACGATGGCGACCGACCAATCATGCGCGAACCAGTCGTTCGAAACGGAGATTGGACTATGTTTGACGCTTATTTGGTGGCCATCCCGGATGCCTTATGAGGGTGTTGGTAACATGGATGCAGCTATTGTTGCTCGGAAAGACGAGCTCTATGTGGGGTGTTGATGTTGGTGATGGTGGAAGAAGACATCGTTGTTGGTGGGGTTGTAGTATGTGATGTTGACGCAGGTATCGACGTTGACGCTGGGGCTGGTAAAGGGTAGGACGTGAATGCGACGCACCTCAATCTCGCTATCCCAGCACGTGTACTCGTCGGCAGGTTAATCACGGAAACAGTCAAACTACGCACATCGACACATATAAGCGGCAGCACAGGACAGGAATATGAGCAGACAGGAATGGTGAATGGAATGGCAGAGGGTAATGACGCACCTAGGAGATCCTGCGGTTTGAAAGTCCCCTCTTGGAGTTTGTTGTCGCGATAGCGTGCGGGAGGATATAGTGTGGGGTGTATGTCAAGAGGAGAATAAGGATATGCTTCTTCATTTGTTGTCTGAGAAAATGGAACGGTGTTTGGTGATCGAGAGTTGTGCAGGGTGTGGAGAGGTTGAGATACATAGTCTGAGCGTCGACGCTACAGGCTGTTGTAATAGTTCGAAAGCTGCTGTTTAATTCATCTTCGCAATGGACGAGGGGTTGTAGAGGACTCACCGTTTGACCTGAATCCTCCTCGCTACTGCAAAATCACCCAGCCTCGAATCCCACTCTCTGCTATCGCAGACAAAATTCTTCCCATTTCCATCACAGAATCGACACTGAAAGTAAAGGGCGTATCGTTGTCGTGCGGCGCGCGTGCACATGCGCTTTGCGCAGCATAGCGGAGTTTCAATGTCTTTTGACGACAGCAAGGACAAACAAAGCGCCACTTGTCTTGCGCCGCCTACCCCCAGAACTTTAAGACTGCTTGTCAAGGGCATAAAGTGCTACAAGATCACTGTGTTGAATGGATTGCGCATGTGGAATGGAGTGAATGCGGTCGGTCCAGGGAACAAGGATTGCCGAGAAGCATGGGTTGAGGAATCGTAGAGGAGAAAGAACGTCTCGGTGAGTGATTTGTATTTGATGTGTACAGCGGTCTTCGCAGTGTACTGTATGCCCTGAGTCTGTCGCGCCGTCAACCCATGCACCTGTTCTCATCTCGGCGTTTCTTTCCTCTGTGCGGACATGAGATTCAATATCCCGCATATATTCCGTTTTCGCGTCTTGTTTCGGGCAGTCAACCCTTCGTCTTCCAAACGATTCATTTTGCTACGTTTATAGTGCAGTAGAAAGTGTTATATATGCAACCCCGCGCTCATGGTCTCTCACCACTCGCACTCTCATCCCCTCTGTGCATGCGCTCAGGAGTCAAGCGGAGTTTGAATTCACTTGTCAACAGCAAGGACAAACAGCGCTCTCGCTCTTCGTTCTTTTCCACTGCCACCTCCACTCCAAACACTCGAAAGACGACAATTCGAAGGGAAGGGAAGTTTTATGCAGTTGAGGAATGCAGGTACCTGGTGTCTCGCACAGCAGCGTGACCCCTAGGAGAGGTCGATGGTCGACGCTGAGGACTCGGAGGATTTCGGTGAGTTCTTTTTCTTCGCTGTTCCTTCCTCTTTGTGGCTCGCACTGTTGACTTCCCACTGCGCCGGCGTACGCGAAACATTGACGCCGCGGCAGCTATACCAGGTCTATAATAACGACTCTGGTATACTGTGTGCAGCGTATTCAAACTCCCTCAAATTCGTGATGCGTCAGTGCAGTGGAATGTCAGGTGTATGAAATTTTTCTATACACTTGTTTGCATATACACCCCATCCACCACCCCGCATGTGCGTATGGCGCATACACAAAGCATTTCCGCCTTTCGGACCCCGTCGCCCAACCTACACCGCTTCATTCTCCTGTTTCCATCGATGACCTTCCACTCCTCCGTGCAGTTTTTGAAAAAGGGAATCTCGGCTTCTTTATTCATTTTCCTCGAGCACGGGTTAACGAGGCGTCATCAAAGTCATCGGGTGCATGCACGATGGAAGATAAGATGTAGAGTGGGGCGGATTGCAAGATGCTGGTCGTGTTTGAAAACATGACTGAGGCGCAGATCGTGCGTGTGCGTCTTTTGCCATCTTTCATCTCTCTTCAAGCAGGTGGTGGCACCAGTAACCCCTATGCATCTCTATCTTCACGTGTTCCTATAGCCTCAGCGTGTATCCCACTGCACTGTTCCTACCCACACACACCCTGAACCCGTGCATATGACGATAAATGACAATGGTCGGTAAAGGTAACTGTAACAGGTGTGTGGCCAGATCCCTTGCTTGCATCGCTTCAACGATTGGCAATGCATATATGCACATGAGGTGTCTCGCGGGATCAGGTTGTGCTTGTACACAAAGTCGCTTGTGCACATTTGAGTCGGTACTGGTGCCAGTGCCTCCTACCCATCTCTATTTAACGTGTCCACATAGTCTCAATGAGTTTCCCGTTCCTTCCTACCCACACACCCCCTTCATCCGTGCTTACGAAGCTAAATGACAGTGCTCGCCGAAGCCAAATGCACTTGGTCGTACTAACATCCTTGCTCAGAGCGCACGAACGACTTGAAAGAGGTTTGTTTTGCATGCCCCTCCGCATTCTATTCGTCAAAAGTATCTATGACATAACGAATATTTCGCACTGTTTGAAAAACCGGTGTCGAATTGCGCATACATTTATCTATCTTGTGGATTATCGACATTTGTGGCGCATATACGCACATGGGGTGTAATCTACATCACTATAACTTTATGTGTGTGGTCCCTTGTCATCACATCTCATTGCGAATCCCCTGAATCTTAGTGCCATATCGCCTGTTCTTGAAGATGTACCGTACACTCATGACTACCAATGTAGGAGGGGGGAAGAATGGTATGGTACGGGTCAATAAAGTATTTCTCATGTTTTCGGCTCTTGCAGGGACTCCTCTCGACTCCTCGTCCATAAAATGATGTTGCAAACCTTTTAGGCAATAAAATAACTGTCCCTTGTTAGCTGTGACACTTTTGCATCGATCTAAAGGTGCGCATGGACCCACCAAAGCGTCAAGCCAAGTTTTAAGCCTGAGATCTTGAGCTTTAACGTTGACTTTGGGGCTTCAGCACGCAAGTAGATCTGAGAGTGAGTGGAAAAACATGTTGTAACGCTTTAGGCGCAACCACCTGTTCGGGTTCAAGGTATAAAAATATCCCAATCGTTCGAGACACATTGCACCAAGCATATCATCCGTCCGTTCTCTGTATGCCTTGTTCACACCTCAAATACACATATGAGCAGTGAGTTTGTACTGCGGATTGCTTGCGAGGTGAAGTGAACCACATACCTTTCATTTAACTCTACACTTCGCGGCTTGAACATGCACAGTCTCTCTTTCGTCGAGCGCAGCATCCAATCGGAAGTATTAGGATGGAAACTGATGACCGGATAGCATACGGCAACCAAAGATATGTATATTTCTTTTCCACGGAACTGGAATTCCGCGCCTTGAGGTTAGTTTTTTGATACCGAGGACATGCGACCTCAGGCAGGTTACAATTCACACCCGCCACTGCCCCTTCATGGAAGAAACGTGCTGAGAAGTAGTTTGTAGGCCTATAATACGGAATGAACAATCATGTCTGATTCCCAAACACCCATAGCCTTACCTCTTTCTTACACTTTGTCCTTTCAATTTACAAGCACTTTGCAATGTCTACATTCAACGTCAACATCGTTCACGTTCACTCCTCCCAAACCGTTCCTGTTAGCACGCCCAGATCAGCTCAACCCGCTCGAAATTCTGCCGGTGCTGGTGCCCCACCATATGTAATGGAGCCACAGGCGACATCATCGTTGAACGATACCTCTGGACCTTGGACTGACATTTTGTCGTTGGTGGGACCTACCCCACGAGACCTCTTGGAGATATACTATGCGAGGTTCCCAAGTCATACCGTCGACGTTGGAAACGCGACACCAAACGTGGATTCCACAAGACTCTTCCGTTCGTCAGCGGATGTTGCAGTGATCAGTGGACTTCCACGAGGCAGAGATGAGTCCCAATATGACAGAAATATCACCAATGAGTCCGAGGCATCAAGTGTGGACCGTCTTGTACTGGATAGCCTGGCCACTGGAACGGTAGACCCAGCCGTTGTCATTCGCACGTCACGCCACTCCCGAGAGAATCGTTCACAGGGCGTCATGCGGAGCCAGACGGCGGGAGCTTCTTCAAACAGACATCACCCGTACAACATGGCAAATAGGCCGTCCAGGGTAGCCGTACCAAGCAACAGTCATAACGAACATGCAAATAATTTCTGTCGTCCATCCGGAGAGACAGAAATCGCACAATTCAGAACTTCCCAGCACTGGAAACAACACCGCGGGGACTGCTCCGGGTATAACATTCCCGTTGAGCAGATGCCTCTGACGGCACCAAGCCCAAACGAAGATGGAAGGTATTTTGTGGATTTCTATCTCTCGATATCATGACACTGACAGATTTTTTATGCAGGGAGTCGGAGATGAGCGGGTCAACTGGAGATGGGGATAGTGGGGAGACTGAACAGAAGCCGCGAAAAATGCAGGGTCATAGAAGTGATAGAGACCCTTGGTTTAGAACCCGGGAGGAGATTTGCTCCCAGGGCAAGGCTGATGTAGGGCGAAGGAAGAGGCAAAAGCGACGATTGAAGTAGTGTGGATACAATTAAAATGAGTATCTTATCAGTCCATCGACTGAATCGATGGAAGCTGATTAGATTATATATATATTGTTTTTATTTTATTTCCTTTGTTTTTTTTTTGAGTGATGAGCGTGAGACTTCGGATAATCATAACACAATCATCAACTCTAAAGATCGCGACTTTGACCAACAGGGAGGATCTAATCATGGTGCACTTAAAAATGGGGTTTTATACAACATAACTGTGGATAATGGAATCAATTCGACCAAAACCTCATCGTCACCGCAGTGCAGTCGGCGGCCAAAGCGGGGTTTGAATGCACTGACAACAGCAAGGCCAAACAACTTACCGCGCTGCTCTGTTCTTCTACCTTTTTCTGACTGCCGTCTCCAAAGTTCTGCTCCAGCCACTCGAATACGACGATTCAAACTGAGGGGAATGAAACTACTCGAAACGCTTCAGGAGTGTGGGGGACTTGGTGGACGAAGCAGTAGTGTGATTTGGGGAGGGGACAGTGGATTGAGTTTGGTGAGTGCTTTACATACTCTCCATCGTTCTCGCATGGAACCACATAAACAAAGACTACCCTCCCCAACCTCTTCCATCGCTCACATACAGCACCATCACGTTTCCACCCTTCACATGCACACGCAATACCATCAACACGGCAGCAGCACACTGGCGGCAAGCGCACTCGAAACCATCAATGTCGTAGCAGCTACACCTGTACATTTTGTAAGGCGTCAGTACACCCCCACTCAGTTCTTCACCAGCCACTCGCGCGACGATTGGAAACGAAGAGAAGTTCTGAACGCAGTCAAAAAATGCAGGGACTGGTGGATTGCGAAGCAGGATGACTTTGGGGAGGGGAGGGGACGATGGATTGAGAAGTCAAGTTCGGCGAGTGCTTGACATACTCTCCAACCAACCGTCTCGCATACCTCAACCACCACCACGCTCCCCCCTCTCCCAACTCTTTGCTATTGTTCGCACCCGGAACCACCACTTTCTCACTCTGCACCGCACTGCCGCACGCAAAACATGGACGCCACAGCAGCTACACAAAGTCAATCACCGACTCTCCGTATACTGTGCGCAGCTCCTCTGGACATTTTTTAAGGCGTCAGTGCAGTGGTACTGGAATATCAGTGTCTAGCGCATGTCCACCTGTTGAGACACGTCATCCAGCGTAGTATGGCGCATATACGCAGTACCTTCGTCTCCCACCTACACCACTTCATCGCACTCGGTCTTGCTCCCCTCCTCACGTTTCCATGCTCCCGTCGTCAAAAACCTCCGAAATGCATTCGCCCAGTTCTTGAAATCTCGCTTTTGAGTCGATTACATGTATCACAACGTCGACAGGATGCGTGTTCGACACAAAACGCGAATTCGAGGTTAGGGGTGTGTGTCCTGGCTTTACACATTGCAGAAACACACGACGCGCGTGTATGGGTTTCTCCGCAAACCTCTGCCTGTCACTTCTCTTCCTGCGTGTTCTGGGTGGACACTATACCATTTCTGTTGTTGACGTGTACACGGTGTGCCGAAGCTGTAGTGTGTTTTCCAGTGTCGTTTGTCCACCCCCATGTAGACTACAATGCTTGACGCTCGGAGAACCAGGCTACGAATGTTGTGTCCTGTTATTTGTATGTGAAAGTTATTTGAACGGTGCAAAATAACCATCGAATGACGCATATATTTGACTAATACAACTTACACCGACGCAACGCAGAACGGACGGCTTCGCAGTCAACTATCGTGTGTCATTTGTGTAACCGCTTCCTTGCAACACCCCGAGATTGCACCACACCATCCGATACGCCGCTTCATTAATTATCGATCAACCCCCTGTTCACCAGCATCCTTACGCATCTCTATATCGACGGGTCCCCAATATCTCGACGAATGTCCCGCTGGTCCCTCTCCCTCTCCTATGACGAAGCAAAACCACCGTGACAGCGCCTGCGTTTGCTGACGGCAACGAGTGTGTATCTGTCTAGATCAGACTTCAGAGCGCATGAACGAGTGCATATGTATGTCGATCAACCATCGCGCTCGCTGAAGGTGACTGCAACGGCAATGGTATCGCGTGTGCAGACATCTATCTCCCTAGCTCACACTCCACAGTACACGAACGACTTCAAGTAGGTCAGTGTTAATGTCCATCGCAGCGTATCTGTCAAATGTATGTATGTATGATTTAATATCATGAATGTTTTGCACCGCTTTGAAAATTTCCATTGAATTGCGCATATATTCGATAAATGGTGAAGCATATATACGCATGGGCTGTCTCCCCATCACTGCGAGTTTCTGTGCATAGCTCAGAAACTGGCAAAGCGCTTGCTGATCTCTTATTTCACTCTGCGACGACTCCCCCTGTGCGGGACCTGTACGTTGTTCCATCTACATCAAACGACAGGTGATTAGTGCTCATACCCATCAAGATATTCAATGACATACATGGTATATGTGTTCATAAACCCGTTATTTCATTGGATACTAACTAATTTTTCGGGACCGCCCTGAAGTCTGCAATGGCAATCGTGTGGTCAAAAGGTGATGTCCCAACCCTTCTTTGCCTTGATCTAATGATATCCAAATGTCTTGGAAGTAAGATCATTGGATAGCCTTCAGGGAGTGGTTGTGTATTCTCTATAAGCAGAGAGCATCAACGCTGGGCAATTGTCACAGAATGAGATGAGAAATAAAATAACACTTTTGATTGCACTCGGCTAGTATCTCCGAGATAAGAAGCGCAGTGACCATGGGACACCTGCTGCGAACGGCCTTTTGGTTCTAGTGGAAGATGGTTTGGTACATCTCTCAGAACTCTTAGCTCATAACAGAGTCAGCAGAGGTTGTATCACATCTAAAATATTTGAGGTGCATGAATCCATAATAAGCTATATAGGCAATTATTTAGAAGGGAACATATAATCTTGAAAAACCAGCTATTTGATCTTCGTGACATCCAATCTCCAGGCCCCCCTGCGTCCTGCAATGTCTGAATGGTCAACCACCATTCTCGCTCAGTTGTAAGGCCGAAGCTATAGATCGGATAGGGCCCCGCTGAAGAAATCGGAGTCTTCGCCATAATTGGCATACTGGTCCTTCTCCTTCAATTCTTCAGCGTCTGATATAGACTGTGACTCGGTCCCGGGTGAGTGTACGATTTTGGGGGTAAGTGATTGATGTGCGGAGGAGTACGAGGGACTAGAGGAATATATCTGGTTGGCAAAAATTATCGCCTGAATTGCGGATGTGCGCTAAGATTGTGTCGGATTGTACCCTATGTATCATAATAAACAATGATGAATAATAAAATATTTTGAATGAAATACGGGACTTACTCGCCATCCTTTACCTGACTTGGTTGTTTTCAACGCTGGGTACTTCTTCATTACCAATGATTCTATTTGGCTTAATGTTGCCCTATGCCCTTTAGTGCAACATATCGCCAACATTATGGCCTCTGGTCTGGAATGAATACTCCAAGGGTCTGGGCCTTTTCCATGCGTCTTTCAGTTCAATGTTGTCCGCAATTCTGAGAATTGAACGAACGACCGTCTGTATAACCTCGGAGGGTGTTAGCTCCCCGCTAGTGCGCTCAAAAACCAAAACACGTACTACAGAATCTCCCTGCCATGCATACCGCGCGAATGGCACCTGCTCGATTATCAGTAGGTGATCTTGCGTACTGTGGTGTAGCGATAGACAGATAAAGTTGAGGATGTCCAATACAAGTGCAATGCCAGAGCCTCTAGATTCCATTTTTCATGAGGGAGCATTATGGGTGTGTAGCGTTAAAGAACAACAACGGGCGTAGATTGTGTGAATCCACAGTTGGGTGCCTATGAACAGACACCTTTAATCTGGTCACCTGCGTAGTGATCTCGAGAGAATCTCATTACATGTATAAAAGCTCCTTATTGTTCATGCGCCATACGATAAGAAGCTACTAAAACTCCCATACCATTTCTCCCACCATATGTCTTGAATCATCCGCCACGGATGCATAAACTCGCATGGCTACAGAACCACGGGGACACATCATGAAAGTCCATCGTCTAATACGTTCCCAGACCGACTCACTTCGGCTGAAGCAATGCTCATCATATCTATAAGCTGAACCTAAACAACGTTGTCCGTGACGTGATTGGCAGCGGGGTGAACACATATCAAGGAGAGCCCCTATGCATTACATTCCCTACCTAATTCGAGATATTTGCCGCCCAAAATGTCCAACGCTCCTGGGAGATGCTCAAAAAACAGTATTGTTGGCACACTGTATACCTATGTATAGACATGGCGTACCAATGTATTCGTGTCAAGGGAGAAAATTCAAAGTAGGCGGGAGGAGAGTAAGCCTACACGCGGGTATGGCCGCACCCTAGCAGACCCAACTCGGGGATTAGGCCAAATTGTGCAGACATAGAGCCTATAAATTCATATACGCGTCGCATATACACGAACCCAATACAAATTATGCAAGATACAAGCGGCCCAGAAAGAAAGCATCAACACATACATCACATCAGCTGAATCAGAATCGTCGTAATACGCATGTATCTAGAAAGCGGAATGATTGAAAAGGCAGGGTTCAGAAGCGGTACTGAGAGAGAACAACTTTGACCATGATCATTATCCGCCGCCATACAACCCATTGCACCAAGACCCATCCCAATATTCGCCTAGATGAACTAATGGAATGGTTTAGGGCTCGTACAAGACGGGAAAATAGGCCGTGCGGGTGAAGTTTTCGTCGATCATGAAGGGGGGGATATAAAAATCAAAGAATATAGAAGCATATGATAACGCGAAATGTAAGAAAAGGACATCACCTTCATATAGTCCGTATTACATCCTTTGCTATATTGATATCACAGCCCCCAGCCACGATACACAAAATCCTTGACCCATAAACACTGCGAAAATCCCACATTCGGTGTAGTGGACGCATCCCTACATGAGAGATTTAATCAACGAGCAATAGATTGTGGCCCAATGTGATCGTGGATACACTGAGGTATGTGCCGGTGCGATGAGAACCCCGGGAAAATTAATATCGAGGATGGGCAATAGATTAGACCATTTTGCACTCTGAATTCGTTTTGAGAGACGATGCCAGCGCATAGACAATCTGAAACGAAACACTTACGGAGAGTATGTTCTGCCCTTGGATTTCGCATTAAGTCATGACACTCATTCCATTGATCGCATGAGATGGTGGATGATTGTTGAACCATTTTGACCTGCCATTGGAGTCGGGATTGTGTCATCGAGAAAGAGGAAGAGATGGCGGTGGATAGGAACCCAGCGCTGGCAAGCAAAGTTGAATAATCATCAGTGGACGAAAATCAGATAACGATAGCGTAGCTTTAATATTTAACCATGGTCCCTCATCTTCATCTTCTATCGGTTATTAGTGCTGGTTTCAGATACACATACCAGCAGAAAGCGCATACAGATGTTTGAAACCATGGAGGAGAGATTGGAAGCGCAAGAGGAAAGGTAAGAGTCGTGACTGAACGTGCTTTCAAGCGGAGATTGAAATCAATTTAGGTTTGCACCCGACCCAATCAACGCACTCTCAGCCCATGACGGAGTCAGCAGAGGTTGTATCACATCTAAAATATTTGAGGTGTATGAATACATATTAAGCTATCTAGACAATTATTTAGAAGTGAACAACTAGTGAACATATAATCTTGAAAAACCATCTATTTGATCTTTGTGACATCCAATGTCCACGGCCCCCCGCGTCCTTGTTCACGGCGCAATCGCCTGAATTGCGGATGTGCGCTAAGATTGTGTCGGATTGTACCCTATGCATCATAATAAACAATCATGAGTAATAAAATATTTTGAATGAAATACGGGACTTACTCGCCATCCTTTACCTGAGTTGGTTGTTTTCAACGTTGGGTACTTCTTCATTACCAATGATTCTATTTGGCTTAATGTTGCTCTGTGCCCTTTAGTGCAACATATGGCCAACATAATGACCTCCGGTCTTGAATAATCACTCCAAGGGTCCGGGCCTTGAGGCCATGCATCTTTAAGTTCAACGTCGTCCGCAATTCCGAGAATTGAACGAACAACCCTCTCTGTAACCTCTGCGGATGCCAGAGATTTGACTTCGGCGGGTGTTAGCTCCCCACTAGTGCGCTGAGAGCGCGCAACCCTTCTCCCAGGGCTCACCACCACACGTTTAGCACTGGGTTTACAGGCTTTATGAACGCGCGCGGATGTCCCTCGCTTCCGTGACGAAGCCTGATGAACAACATCATCTGTCAGCTTAGGAACAATGAGTGATCAATTAAAAAACTCACCTTTGACAATTCATTACTTTCTACTAAACTGTTGGACTCCGATGAGGATGATGCGGTGTCATTGGTTGTAGAGGCGGTGCCCAGATCGATCTGAGGTGCCCAGGAATATAGGCTAGGGAGGGCAGGAGGAAGAGGCCGCGCCATCGTCGTATAAAAGTATGGGTGAGCCCCGTAGACATACAACGGAGCAAAATTTATCTTTTTAATCGAAGGAAAATCAGTCACTGGCAGATTAAACAGTGAAAACACATACTACAGGATATCTTTGCCATGCATACTGCGGGAGTGGCGCTCCAACGGGTGTTGTGTTCTCGGTGTTGGTTGTATGGCTTGCAATGTCAACACCGGAATCTTCGCCATAATTAACATATTGCTCCATCTCCTTCAGTTCTTCAGTGTCTGATATAGACTCGGTTTCGGGTGAGTGTATGATTTTTGGGGTAAGCGATTGATGTGCAGAGGAGTACAAGTTGCTGGAGGAATACATCTGGTTAACAAAAATTGCGGGTACACTTTTTTTTGGCTAGTGATTAGGTAGAGGAGCACAAGAAATGGGGGAGAATCAGTGAATGAAGTAGGGAAAGTGAACCGTTAACTACTAACGATACGGAGTGGCTCAATCCCTGAGAAAACACGGAGTCTAAAACAAGTTCCCATTAGTGATTTAGGCGATCTGCCAGCCTAAAGGATAACTGGTCAACCACAGGAACCCATTGTTCCTTTTCACATTTCTCACGCGAACATTATCTCAATCCAATCAACGTGCTGCAAGGATGCTTCCTGACACACCGCAGCCAATATTATACGGGAAATTGAAAGCATCCATCGTAGATATGCTACTCCTACACATATAATTTCCTGTAAAGGTTGAGGAGAGTCATAGACATATACGAAGGATGAAACTCATTGTGATGATCTGATATGACTTTGGTGCATACGCCTCGAGGTAAGGATAGTAAATGGAGGATATATCCTAAAATATCAAGAAGTAAAATATACTCCGAAGCTCCAAGCTTCCAAGCATGTGTCTTCTTTTTCAGAATACGTACAACTGTTGATGTATCAAGGGCAGTAGCTAACCCACAACTCATTTTTAGAACATGCGACGTGTGATGTAAGTAGACTGCTTTATTTAGATGTCATTCATCCTTTACGAGACGCCTTTCGTTATATCTATTATAACTACCCCTCTGTGAGAGGTAGTACAAACTTAAAATGAGAGCTTTAATTGAAAATATACATAGATTTAGGCGCCCACGGACAATTATTTCAGACTGGAGAAACTCGCTGATCCATCGACATCAACACACCGGGCAATACCTCCGGCGTATATCCAATCAATCAGGATTGGTAACACGCCTCCTGATCTGCGTCCGAGATCAAATAGGCAGGTCCAGTCGCTCGGCTTCCGTCTACTGAACCGCTAATTTTCAACCTGCTCACAGACTGTTTCCGATGGGAAACTTCTTCCTGGTTAAGGGCGTGTGCAGGGTTACTTCTCTGAACTCACCAATAACATTACATCCCGGAGCGCTCCATTCATGCGCGCTGGCGAAGCATTCGAGCGTACAACGTGTCCGTCGTACTCAGAGCCACTGTACGCGTCATACAAGTATAATAACTTCATTTTTTACCCATCCCCTTGAAGTACCCGTACGTCGGGTCTTATCTAAACGCTCTGCAAGCGCCCAGCCCGTGTCACGGATCTTCATCAACGCAGAGAAGCTGACACCTTCTCACAGACGATAGAAACAAGGCCTCTAGGAGTAGCGGTGCGCCAATTCAGTTTTTCTCGGATGTTGCACAAGAATATCATATCATTCTTTCCTATGAACCGAATGGACTAATGAAAGTCCATTCACGCAATGGATGGGTTTTCTAATCGAACCTTTATTATGCTTCCCTGTCAAGAAATCAGGGTAGTCAGGCCCTTCTCCGACGCCTTGGTGGAGCCACCCAACAACCCTAGGGCCAAAAATCAGAAGGCCTATGTTCCCAAAGGAGTTGTGGGATACCTCGACCGATGACATGAGAACTTACTCACAGTAATTAGCATCGGACCGAAATCTCGCATTATCGAGTCATAATAAAACCCTAACCCACTCTATATCCATCCTTGACATGATTGCTCGCCCTCATTAATGATTTCTTGGTGTGCAGGATACCTCGGTGAGCTCCAAGGCCTTGCAAACTCTTTGATGTGCGGCCAAACCCGGATCGGAGATTAAAACAAATGATCGGTGAGTGGCGATCATTGGCTGCCAGCGCGGAACTCCTTTCAATCGATAACCCCCACATTCGTATTTGCTGGCTTCTGTCTTGTGAGCGGGCTTCTAGGCCTTTTCTGACCTGTAACCTGGATTCCTTGCTCTCTCGTCATTGGTTTTCGGACGAATTTCCGGAAGGACGGAGGTGGATTGAGTAGGGAAGCCCTGTATCTCCTATTACCTTTCAACGGTCACCGGTGCCATTTAGGATTGGGCAAGGAATAGGCACGTACAGGGCTTTACTCTCGACGGTTCCTTCTCATAAACTTCCAGTATCATCATATCTTACTAACACAGTCTGGGAGACGTCGAAATAGCCACAGATCACATCTCAGCTGCGTATCCGTTTCCATGCTGCTCTAGTCTACATCTCATGGGATTCCGCCGAACCCTTACTACCATATTCAGTACCCTGATCAGAACAGAACTTTATGGTTGCATCAAATGGTCGATCTGAACACAACCCATGCTCGGTGAGCTTTTCGTGGCATTTTTTTTTTTCGTTTCGTCGTCTCTCTCGCCTTCAGGAGCCTATATGCATGCATGTCTTGCTTTCATCCTCCAAATCCCCAGCTCCTCTACATGATCCCGTCTTGTGTCAATACAATAATATCCTTCTCTGACATGGACTCTGGCACGCGGTTGCAGGCAGTGCTGCTTCTGCTCCATTGGCAGTTGGCCTGTGTTGGAAGGATATACTTGTTAGCGTCTGCAACACACAGACGGGTTCTACCGGGTGCATGTCCATGGTCCAATTTCTTTGCATCGGGTATATATATTCACGCAACAACGCGTGTACAGACTCGTTTCTATTTTTTTCTGAACCCTCTGCTTAATTATCCAAGGGCTTGTGATGTAACAAGTGTAATGGATTCTACATAATATACGACGTATCTTCGATGTGTACTCTTGTGTGCGCTACAAAATGATGGCCTTTTGTTGGTCAAAATCAGCGTCTCAAAATACATGTGTGTGGTTGTTCTATCGGCCGAAGTGATTAGTATGGGAATGCTCGAAAGGAAGCACCTCTATACACCAGTCATAACACTAAAAACTGTGCCCCGTGGCTCTGCACGGGTAACACTTATATCACCGAGAAATAGCGCTCAAGTTTTATTTAGTTCAAGAACAATGAGGAATATTTACAACGCGAGTGAAGTAACCACACAAGCTTAAGAATAGACGTTGTATTGAGGGTCGTAGTTGTGATAAAAAGGCACTCTACAACTCTGCACCTCTTCAACCGTACCAACTAAATGCCCTCCAACTATCCTGAAGAGCCCATGTACCAGAGCTGCGAAGCTCTGCGACCAATGCTTAACCACCGTATATTGGATCAAATCCGCTCGTTATCTGTCTATAGCTACATTCCCTTTTCATACCCCCACTAAACTCGAAGCGGGATAACCCCTTCGTTTGTCTATGGGATGATACTGAGTCTATATACACATAAATGTAAGTCGCACCCTCATCCACGTTTATTCACTTTATATTGACGACAAACCGAAAAAGTACCCCCGCCACTCGACCATCCTGCAAGAAGATAGTACACGGCACATGGACACGGAATAATCCACGACGCCCGCAGTGCATGCTCACATGTAGCATACACGACGTCACGCCTCCACGTTCGTATGACGGCTTCGGCCGCTTTCTGGATAGAAAAGACTGCAGGCATCAGCGGATTCTAGAGATTTAAGCAAGTGTATCAATCCATACCCACCTAGATTAGTGGCATTACAATCGAGTCGTGCATTTGACCGTGTTTCGAAAAATTATTGTGATTACTGATATCATGCTCACACCTAGTGGTAGTACTCAGCCAACGCACACCAGACTAGACAGTGATCTCAGCAAAACTCACTTTATATATTGGTGCATGTATGCGGCCTAAAGCTTTGATATTCCACAAAAGAACGAATGCGCTGGCCGGTGGCGTATTGTTGCTGGTCTGAATCCCCTGTGTGTACCCAAGAATGTAAGAAAGCGTATTAAATGCACTGGACGACTACGAGGCGTCAGCTAAAAAATAAACACGCGTGTCATGCAACTCACCTGCTGCGTCTCAGCGCTCATCCCGTCCCACTGCGGCCCGACCCACATTCATACGTTAATTATTAGTTCCACCAACACACCACTGGATCCCACGTTTATCTTGCTCCCACAGTCGCCACTCGTCGACGTATAGTTGAAGCCGTTTGTCGAGGAACTCATCAAAGTCGTTGATCCCATGGACCGCAGGTCCAGGCGCATATCAACGCACGTCACGCAGAGCCCGGCGCGTCACTGGCTCAAGCATAGAGATGAGCGCGGGATGTGTGGGAGGAGAGGGCGCAAAAAGGTTCCGGTTGTGAATCCGGTTGTGAATCCGGTTTCAGGTGGTGCAATGATGTTGAGGTTGATAGTATTGTTATGGAGAGAGATGGGGGTTGAGGTCGTTGAGGCGGCACACGTAGACTGGATGTGTGCTTTGGGAGGCCGATTTGTGTGACGGTGGTGCGGCAGTGGTCTCATTATGCATCCAGTGTCGGGTGGTGCTGGACGGTACAGACAGCACCAGCAGAATTCGCCTTCTCCTATTATTCCAGTTCTCAGGTTGTCGGGGATTTAGAACGAAAACCCCGCGATGACGAGGCCCAAGTGACAGTATGTGTGTAGGAATCCACCAGTACCGCCAGGACCCCTAACATAATTTCCTCGCAGCGATCGTCTTTGCGCATCAGGTATGAGATGTTTTCTGATGTTTTACTGCTTCTATGGTTGGACAAAGAGGAGAGGGGTGTGATTTGTGGGTGTAAGTGATGAGTCTATCCTGGCATGACGAAGAAGCATTTTAGTGGGGTGCGAGACGCCACAAATAATTAATATACGTCACGCCGGCAGCGATTCATACAGCTGTACCCAACGATGTGAATATTTTTCTGTGCGAGCGGTCGAGGCTTTTAGTGATGCAGAATAAGTAGGTTTCAAATAAAACTTGAATATACATCTTTTTCATTATGTACATGGACACCAATGTCATGTAAGACCGAGTCCTCGAGACATACTAACTTGCACAAACTGAAAAGATCATAGAAATTTAAGCGCCGCAGATTTACATGTACACCCCGTCATTATATCATTCCATCTATGAAGGTACTGTTTTTGTAGTCCTCCTATAAAGGAGATTCAGATACTGTAACGACTAAATAACACTGTGGCACACTTACATTTTCGCGTCCAGTAGGGGTTATTTCCGTTGTAACTAGGACATGCACATGATTTCCATCGTCGGTCATATTTTGGTTGCCTGTCACTGTATTTGAGACTGTACCCAAAGCAATACTATTCCAGTCAGAATGTTGGTTTTCTGCCCTAGCGTTTTTGACGATATTTTGACGGGAATTGAGTCTGTATGATGAATAATGAGTAAAACAGAGTGTTTGTTTTGTGATTTGAAGCATACGTTGCCAAAGCACTATTCATGTATACTGTGTATGTCAGAATCATTTTTGGTTACTCTGAAAAGAAGTCGAATACATTTTCCGCTCAACTCAAGACCTATAAAAAAGTAAAAGGTCCCAGGCAGGGCAAGAAACTGGGGTTGAGGTTGATTAATGTCAAAGAAAAGGAAGGTGCCAAAGAGCCACCGCACCAGTACCGCGTTTATCAAAGCGCATATAGATGTTAATATTCCTCTGTTGACGGCATTTACCATAAGTCTAGTCAAAATTCTGTCGCTCCTTTGATGGGTTTGAGTAACACGTGGCGTACTTTTGTCGAAGGAGATAAAACCTACGATTTTACATTACTCTTACGTTTTTCCAGGTATACCACCAACGACACCGTGATAATAGAGTCACAAATTACTGTTGCAACCGCTTGTAACGCCTGTGTTGCCTGTGAAAGCCACCAATGCATGGGTACAACATTTCGCTTCTGAGACTGGGGAGTATTTACTTTGTCGTGGAACAATTTCAAAAATGAACCCAAACTGTTACTTTTTTATACATCAGTACTTCGATAATATCATGGAGTCATATAAGAACAACAACACATACGATGTGATAGTCTGGGCTTTATTAAAATAATCAGCAGAATAAATGTTGTCATTAACTAGAAGGGTCTACTTACCCAGCCCGGAGCCTATGAATCAAGTAAGAGATGTCAGCTGTCTCTAACGCGGAACCTGGACCACCAATTGGCTAGATCTATACATACTAATTTGTACCAGAGCTAATACAAGCTAGAGAACTACTGATTAGCCGCTCGAATTTTTGATAACATTATGGTAGTAGCACGACGTACAATGATTCCAGGAATAATAAATTTCCTCTTGTTTACTGTCATTAAGTCAAAATATTACAAACGGAAGCCAAGCGCTGAGATAAATCGAGCCTCACAGACGTAAATGCAATATGCATAATATCTAGACAATATTCAGACATAATTCTAAACATTTAAAGACATACAACTGACACTTGCACGATAAAGGCAGAGGCGAACTGATGATTTGAATAAATTCAGGATCTTGTTCGTCACATAACATGGACTAAAACCAACCATTGCGAACAGTTGGGCCTATAACACTTTAGTTAGATTGACCTATCAAATCTCCAACGCACAGATAAACCTACGGCATCTTGCCTAGAGAGTTGTGTCGATGAAATTAGGTAATATTCTGGTCGACGGGAAAATTCATAACTTGCCAATGTATCACCGTGAGAGCAGGACGATTTCCAAAGTTCTGAATCAGGTAAACATAGGTGATCTGAACAAAGACTACTATTTGAAATGTTTCTATTGCCCTGTGAATGAGATGTTAGTCCGAGCTGCGAACAAATGATGCAAGTCGTACACCAAAGCTGCTACCTGTAAATAAACATAGTTATTGGGTGACCTCGAATATCTGTAAACGTTGTACTTGACTTGCCATGGTTTTAATTCCCCAATGATCCTTTGTATACCAGTGGAAGTACAACCAGCCCTGTAGAAGACCGCATCCTTGAAGCCTGATTTAAAGACGCAATGAGAGGCCTGGAAAGAAATCCAATAATGCGGCCGTTGCTCACAGAGTTTGAAGCCAGACAATAATAAGCCATATACCGAAGGTTGGGCCTAATGGCAATGTGTCATCGTTGGTTGCGGGAACCATCTTTGCAGTATGCAGGTCAGTCGTTTAGCACTGTATGTGTGCGACCTTTATAGAATCCCACTCAATTGCAAGAAAAGCGACGACAGTAGCTGTGTTAATTTTAAGGATAGGCAGATAACCAAATCTGACGTAGATAATCTTCCAAAGAAACTTTCCGCAGGTCGGCATGAATATTGCATCACGTCAAAGGCAAGAGGGAAAGATTCAGTCAAAATATTTCCTTCCTGATAATAGACCAGGCTTTGATAATCAAACTATGTTATACATGGACATTGGACGCTCCAGTCGCTCTTTCCTCTTGATTGATGATAAGCAATATTGGGTTCCAAAATGTGGGGTTGAATGTCAATGGACATACCCACGTTTTGAGTGAATTCGAGTATACTAAAAAGTTATAACTTCGTTTTAGATGCACACCAGGAAACCGAGAATAAACACAGCAAGCTCATATCCAGTTTTCTCAGCCTGTGTGCCAAAGGTATTAAAAATCCATCAATGTTTGTCCCCATCAGTTTGCAAAAAAATCGACTGTTGAGCGCTGAGCGCTGAGGCCTTGACGAGTTGATACTCGATGTGCGTATAAATATTCAGAACGACCCTTGATGGTCATATGCGATCTTATCTCTCAGTTCTCTGACTTTGCGTAAATGATACTGCGGCACTATAAGGGGTGCTTGGTACCGTTTCTATTCTCGCCAGCGGACGGCCAACAAGGATACTTTTTCGACCAACTTTGCTTTGACCTTACTTTTCTCACGCGCAACATGGAGTACAAACAAAATGCCGGGTTACAGCCGCTGGATGGATGCCAGATGGTCACAGTGTACAAAACTCCTTTCATTACAAGCGCAAAAATCACACAGAAAACACTGAAAAATATTGAAAAGAAACGGGGAAGGCAAGATATAAGCAAGGGTGACTTTACTTCAACGCATCCGCAACCATCTCGAGAATCTCCTTCGTCGACTTGCCAACGTTCTTCACGTCCTTCGCAATCGACTGCCACACAGGCGAGTGGTGCGGTTCAGCGGCGACGCACTTGGTTCTCACATTCTCGCGTTGCTCCTATCCCAGCCAATGCATCAGGACATATTCACAAACCAGGGGAATAAAAGAAAACCCACCTCGTTCCCGTGTTGCCTCTCAAACTTTAGCCACCAGCCCCATATATCACCCAGATCTGGATCCGTTGCGGTTGCCCGCCCAAACCAATCTCTCGCCCTCTCAATCATGCGGTCAGCCCAAAGCACCCTCGCAACCGTACACACCACCAGCGGACTATCCTTAGTTTTCCTCAAGGCATCCACTGACTTTGTCTTGCGCGACGCGCGCGGTTCAGACCACAGAGCGAGAGACCACAATAACCCAGAGGCAGGGCACTCCTGCAGAGCGCGGGAGAGCATCGCTTTCGCTTGCGCAGATGTGAGACTCGAGATTGACGCAGACGCAGGTGTGAGCCCTGACGAGGCAGACGTGCCGGATGAAGCGACCGCCGCACGCTCTTCAACGCACACGGCTTCAGCCCACAGAACCTCGTTTGCTGGGTTCACGAGTCGTCCCTTTTCCAACAACGAACGGGCGCGAATGCTCTTTCCATCGGCCTCTTCGAGTCGGCTTGCCAGGATCCACAAAGTAGGTTCTTTCGGGCAGGCTTTGATCCCTGCCGCGAACGCAGCGCGTGCAGCGGAGATGTTTTTGAGGTCGAATTGTTGAATTTGGCCTTGGATCATGTAAAGCTTTGCAAAACGAGGGAACTTTTGGAGTGCGGTTGTCAGCGTCGCGAGGGCCGTATCTGTCTGACCCTGCTGTCGCTCGAAGACGGCGGATTTCATCCATATCTGGCAACGAGTCAGTGAACATGCATACTCGGAAAATTAACAACAAAAACACCCACCCGCTCGGTATCTGCGACCGTCCTGGCACGAATCAACAACTCCCGTGCGACACCAAACTCGCCGTTCTCCGCCTCGAGCTTGACAGCTGCAAGCCAGATCTGCTCGCTCTCCGGGTTGGCAACGAATGCGCGCTCCAGAACTTCACGAGCCGCGGGTACATCACCCGCAAGCCACTTCTCTTTGGCCGACATGAGCCAGAGCACCTCTGCCTGGGGGCAATACACCACCGCGCTTGCCAGAATCGCGTCAAGCGACTCCCTAACACAAATTTCAGTCCGATCGATAATGGAACAAAAGAGAACACACACCTCGTCCCATGCGCCTTTTCCAACTCTGCAGCGCGGCGCCACAGATTCCTTTTATCCGGGAACACCTTCAGTGCATACGCCAGTACCGCCCGCGCAAGGCCAATTACACCGCGCGCCTCCGCTGCCTCCGCATCGCTGACCCACGTATCCAACCGATCCTCCTCCTCCACGTCCATCGCCACCGTAGCCTTCACAATCGCCTCACACGTCCTCGGGCTGCCTTCAACCTCACACCGCTCTGCCTCTTTAAGCCACTGCTCACGCGTAAGCAGCACCTCATGCCTGCGTAGATCCCTCACCGCACCCTCGATCGTCTTATCCACCAACTCGAGCTCCTTCTCCCTTTGCTCTTTCGACTTGGGTTCACCTGACTCTGTCGGAGCCGACGCCTCCTGCTCCAACAACCGCCCGGCCGCAATCCAAATCTCATGCGAAGTCGGCACCGCCTTCCTCGCCTTATTCAACACCTTCTTCGCCTTATCCGGGCTCTCCAACCGCGCAAGGGCCAGCCACAGCTCAACGCTCAAGGGAATCACCTCCACCGCGCGCGCCAACAAGATCCTCGCGTCCGCGGCGGACGTCTCTAGGTTTACGGTCTCCTTCCACAGCCGGACAGAGTTGGGGATGTGCTCGAGTGCTTTACGCAGCACGCGCTTTTTTGCGAGTGGGTCTGTCTCGAGGCCAGCGGCGGTGAGCCAGATTTTGACGGATTGCGGGAGGTGCTGCACCGCGTTGGCGAGGACGACTTTGGCATCTTCGGTGTTCTATGTAAGTATATTAGTACCATATTATTTCGTTTGGGAAAAAAACAAGAAACGAGAGCTTGGTGTGCGGCACGGAGCAGTGACAGGCAGCGCCCACATAAAAAAGCTCAAGAAAAAAAAAGGGAGGGCACTTACATGCAACCGTGCTGCCTCGATCCATACATCCTCACTCTTCGGACAATGCTCACACCCCATCTTGATAATTTTCCTCGCCTTTACCATTCTCCCCGCATGCTCCTCCAAACAGGCCGCAGCGATCCACCCGGGCGCATGCTTCGGGTTACTTTTCACCAAACTATCAAACAACATGCGTGCCCTCTTGATATCGCCAATCTCCGCCGAGGATTTGAGTGTCTGAGAGTGCGAGGACAGGGACGTCAGGTAGCCCTTGGGGTCGATCGACGAGGATGTGCCGGAGAGAAGAGAAGAGGTGCTGCCGGGGGGAAGCGAGGAAGCGAGGCCAGAGGAAGAAAGCTGGTCGAGTTTGAGCGAGAGAATCTTGTTTTGAGCCTGGCCAATTTCGACAAAGTTGGTGGATGTAAGACTACCAGCATCCGCGGGGGTTTCAAAGCCTCCGTTCTACAGAGAAAAATATATGAAATCAAAACCAGTAGTGTATCTAACACAGAAGTCTACTCACCTGCTGCTGCCGTGGATCCAGCGCGCTCTCCATTTCACCTTTACTTCGGTCACCAACAAGGACGCTATCAGGGACAACATAGCTCCTTTCCTCTCTTCTACGCTTCTTGCGCGTCAGATTACCGACTTCTGGGATGTTTTCCCATTCCTCGTCGGTGACACTCGAAAGCCCACGTTTGAGGTCGGCGAACTGTTGTTGAATTTTGGGGCGCTCAGCGCGGTGCTTGGCGAGCTGAGCTTGTTCAGCAGCTTCTCTGTGAATTTTCAAACGAATGGGATGTTAGTGGAACGGGAACACGATAAAGGGCACGACTGACCCAGTAACAACAAGCAATAAAAATGAAAGAGAGTTAGGGAAAGAGCACCCACCTCCGTGCACGGCGCCGTGAATCCATGGCCTCATCCACCGTCTCGTATATCTTGTCCGCCTCCTCATCGTCCTGCTCGTATGTCGTTCCGGCAAAGAGGCCGACTTCATTGTCTGGGTCCTGGAATTGGTCGGGATCAATCTCAACCTCCTCCCCGCGCTTCGCCTGCGCCTCGCTGGAAAATGTAACAATATGTCAAAGAAGATCTTAAGAGAGAGTACAAAAGTCACTTACGCAATAGTCTCCGCCGATGGTCCCTCTCGCGCAGGTCCGATATCTGACCGGGTCGTGAATCCAGAAGCACTAACACAGTAATCAGTCAAAAAATGAAGCATACCACAGAACCCATCAAACGCACCCTCGTCCCAGACCAGCGACATACGACGCAGGCGCCGGCATTGACAAGAATGCCAGCTTGTTCGGTTTGTTCGACGCCATCGTTCCTGATGTCGTGGTAAGTGGTCAACGTTGTAGAGTCACTGTATTTCGGTTGCGTCACGGTGAAGGGTGACGTGACTGATATGTTATGTCACGCTGCTCACGACGATCAACTCCAACTTCAGGGTGAACTCGGAATATGCTTATCGCCACCAACCCATCGTCCCACATTTTTCTCCCCACAACATTGCTTCACCTAAACCATGCCAACCCACATTCATTCCAACGAATATTCCACGAGGATGCTGATCGGGTCGAGTCAAATGCAAATTTGATTTCAATCTCCGCTTGAAAGCACGAGTGCTCACGATTTTACCTTTCCTCTTGCGCGTCCAATCTTTACTCCATTGTTCAAAAGCCTGTGTGCGCTTTCGTCTGTTAAGCATATCCTAAGCCAGCTATAACACATGATATTTCTTGAAGGAATCGCAGGAGATAGGGTTAAATGATAAAGGTACGCTATCGTCATCTGATTTTCGTCCACTGATGATTATTCAAGTTTGCTTGCCAGCGCTCGGTTCCTATCCACCGCCATCTCTTCCTCTTTCTCAATTGACTAAATCCCGACTCTAATGGCAGGTAGAAATGGTTAATGCGATGAATAGAACCAGTGTTCGGGCTGTATTTGCGAAATCCAAAGGGCACGGACTGTTGGTATGTCTTTTGTTCCAGATTGTCTGTGCTAGCGTCGTCTCCTGAAACGCTTTCGGACCTCATAATTGGTCTTCCCTATTTGTTTCTCCCCAATTCGCATTACACCCGGATTCCCATCAAAATGGCGCATATGTCAGGGTATCCACGGTGCACCAATCGGATTCGGTTGATATCTACTACTCGTTGATTGACTTTCTCATGTAGGGATGCGTGCACACCCTCTTCCGTTTCTTCCACATAGGCCTAGGTGCACCTGGTCATGGTCTTGCGTGTTGTCCTGGATTTAATCCCGCAAAGAACTCTCATCTTGTATTAAATTTACGAGGTTTTCCGTAGGTCGAGGACCTGGTGTATCGTGGCTGTGATGTCAATATACCGAAGGATGTAATACGGATGTGGGGAGGTGATGTTTCTTTCTTACCTTTCCCATTATCATACGCTTCTTCTATGTGGTTTGATTTTTAGTACCTCCCTTCAACCGAATCCTCAGCGGATTATGACGATGGTCAAAGCCATTCTCTTTCACTACTGCTTCTGAACCTGCCTCTTCAGTCATTCCGTTTCCCAGCTATATGCTGGTCACGAAGATCCTGATGCAGTTGATGTGATGTATGTGTTAATGTTTTCTTTCAAAACCACTTGTACCCCACATAATTTGTATTGGGTTCGTGTATATGCGCAACCGCGAAGCGTATATGAATTTATAGGCTCTATGTCTGCACAATTTGGCCTAATTCCCGAGTTGGCTCTGCTTGTGTGCGGCCATACTCGCGTGTAGGCTTATCTTTCCATGGAGATGATATGTCGCACATTTCCTCCCGCCTATTTTGAAAAAATGGTTCAAATCTGGCAGCTAATTCGAGTAATTTCAAGCTCGTACCCACCTAAACGCAAGCCTTGTCTAGGCATAAGTATACACTGTGCCAATAATCATGTTTTTTGAGCATCTCCCGGGAGCATTGGACATTGCGTTCACCCCGCTGCCAATCACGTCACGGACATAGGTTCAGCTTATAGATATGATGAGTACTGCTTCAGCCGAAGCAAGTCAGTCTGGGAATATATTAGACGATGGAGTTCACGATTGGGCCCCGTGGTTCTGTAGCCATGCGAAGTTATGCATCCGTGGCGGACGATCGAGAAGATATGGTGGGAGAAATGTTATGGGAGCTATAGTATCTTCTTATCGTATGGCGCATGAACAATAAGGAGCTTTTATACCTGTAATGAGATGCTCTCGAGATCACTAAGCAGCTGACGAGATCAAAGGTTTCTGTTCATTAATAGGCAACCAAGTGTGGATTCACACAATCTACGCCCGTTGTTGTTCTTTAACGCTACACACCCATAATGCTCCCTCATGAAAAATGCCATCTAGATGCTCTGGCGTTGCACTTGTACATCCTCAACTTTATCTGTCTATCGCTACACCACAGTACGCAAGATCACCGACTGACGATCGAGCGGGCGCCATTCGCGCGGTATGCATGGCAGGGAGATTCTGTAGTACGTGTTTTGATTTTTGAGCGCACTAGCGGGGAGCTAACACCCGCCGAGGTTACACAGACGGTCGTTCGTTCGATTCTCAGAATTGCGGACAACATTGAACTGAAAGACGCATGGAAAAGGCCCAGACCCTTGGAGTATTCATTCCAGACCAGAGGCCATAATGTTGGTGATATGTTGCACTAAAGGGCATAGGGCAACATTAAGCCAAATAGAATCATTGGTAATGAAGAAGTACCCAGCGTTGAAAACAACCAAATCACTGGTAAAGAATGGCGAGTAAGTCCCGTATTTCATTCAAAATATTTTATTATTCATGATTGTTTATTATGATACATAGGGTACAATCCGACACAATCTTCCAGATATATTCCTTTCCTCTAGTCACTGGTACTCCTCCGCACATCAATCACTTACCCCCAAAATTGTACACTCACCCGGGACCGAGTCACAGTCTATATCAGACGCTGAAGAATTGAAGGAGAAGGACCAGTATGCCAATTATGGCAAAGACTCCGATTTCTTCAGCGGGGCCCTATCCGATCTATAGCTTCGGCCTTACGACTGAGCAAGAATGGTGTTGACCATTCAGACATTGCAGGACGCAGGGGGGCCTGGAGATTGGATGTCACGAAGATCAAATAGCTGGATTTTCAAGATTATATGTTCCCTTCTAAATAATTGCCTATATAGCTTATTATGGATTCATGTACCTCAAATATTTTAGATGTGATACAAACTCTGCTGAGTCTGTTATGAGCTAAGAGTGCTGAGAGATGCACCAAACCATCTTCCACTAGAACCAAAAGGCCGTTCGCAGCAAGTGTCCCATGGTCACTGCGCTTCTTATCTCGGAGATACTAGCTGAGTGCAACCAACAGTGTTATCTTATTTCTTATCTCATTCTGTGACAATTGTCCAGCGTTGATGCTGTCCCCACCCACCCTTTAAAGAAAAACGGTGCTCATATCATTTTTGTATCATTTTCATTGCATTATAACCACTTAATGTTGGCTACCTGTATAGTGTCAAACCCAAGCACTACCCTGAAGCCTCATATGTGGACGCTTCCCGTTCTTTTGGTGATGCTCACGATCAAGCACCACCACATGCCCCTGTGAGACAGCGCCAGCCAAGAAGCGTGGTGGCGCCGGCTTGAGCTGCGGTCATCTGTCTGTATAAAGACGCCTAAAGGGCGGCGATTGGGCAGTTTGAAGCCCAGAAAATGCTACCTGTTGATATGGCGCAGCTGAAGAGCCGGGATCTACTGAGGAAAACAACGTCAATGCCAATACTGGAGATACTGTTTGCAGTGGGTGTACCATTATCTTAAGGTTACAAACATGGAGTACGTCGGCTCTTACATTGAATGTTCTTGAAGTTTTGAGAAGGGCAAGATGGAGACGGTTCCATCGTAATATCCTGGCGAAGCTGAAGGTGTGAAGAAGACTCCAGCATCGGTTGAACACAGTCTCACGGAGATGTCTGTTCATCGATGGTGGAAAACCCTATATGCGATCTGGAAGTTGCTATGGGTTTTTTGTTTGTCGCTGTATGTACATTTGAAGTCCAGTTGATCATTGCGGGTATGCGGTTACAGTCAGCGTCAAATTGTGAATATGCATTATCGCATTTCTTACTGCTCAAGTCGGCAGAACTTGCAGACAAACACAAAGATGCAGGGGATGTGGCGATGTGTTCGAGGGGGTATCATATTTATATCTGTTGATATTACTATCTCACGGTTCATGTATAAGTCGAACCTTAGACCATTCATAGTGAAGAGCAGTAAGAGCCTGACGGAATACCACCCAAATGTACGGGTTCATTACGATAGCGACACAACGAAGCTGGGTGATTTGGGAGATAATTCAAGACGAGCAAGAATATATTCGAGGAGGCCGCACCGTCAACTGTACCACTATAACAGAGGTGGCCCCAACAACCGCTCCTGCGCAGAATCTTCCCCACGCTTACGGGTGCTCGCGCTCTGAACCCACAAAGCCCTCGAGCAGTTGACGTATACGACCGACCTACACTCTCTGATCACAGAAACGTAACACCTGAATCTTCTGTCGGCTTGAAGCCGGCACATCTGCAGGTGCCAGAACAGGTAAAGTACTTGCTGTTGAACGCGTTTTCGGTCCGTTCCGTAGGAAATTAAAGAGAGAGAAGCAACGGTGTCTCGACATTGTTCTGGATGCCGTACTAGGTGTAGATCATCAAAAAGAGCCGCTCTACCAACACGAATACAAAGAGCCGGATTATATCCTAAGAGAACTGACAGACTGTGCAAGAAACAAACATAAAGCAGGCACCATTGATCCAAAATACACGCATCAGGCGCATATACACATGCCCTATATCCAGAACTACAAGAAACAAGGTAGAGACCATATCAAAATGCGCATTTTTCACGTCTAGCATGATACCCACGTGTCTCCAAAGCGGAACCACTGCAAGCAGAAACGGTAATACCAGTGGCGAAGTCCAGAGGGAATGAAATACCACCGAATGATTTCCCAGACGCCAAGAACAGCATGCACCAAAGCATCGAGTCAGCCGTCTATCGTAGAATCGATAACCATACAAACGCCACCGAACAAGACTTTATGGCCTCATATGGCTTCCTGTACCCGCAGGATAGACTCCCGGGTCCCGTCGGAATGCACCACAGTCAGACCTGCCCATGAATAAGATGGAAATGCGTTCAGAACAAGGAGGAATAATCTGCGTTTTCCCGACGTCCGCCTCTTCCTCGTTGGTGGCAGCGCATGGTTTTGGTTGTCGATTACGCAGGACAGAATCAGGTATACAACAGAGAGTCGGGATATTCAACAGTAGTGCCTGTGTTCCTAAGAGCATAGGGTTGTGCGACACTGCTTGCGCGCATACAGCAAAGGAGTTCGTAGCGAGTTGTGAGGCAGGGAGGCAGGGTGAGGAGATGGGATATATGAGGATAGAAGATGTAGTATATGGGGGTGTAAGAAATGATTCGAAGATGATTTAAAAGACTTACCTGCTTCCTAGTTCCTGGGCCGCACCCTTGCTTGCACTCTCCCAACTTGCCCCTGCATGCTCGCACGCCTTGATGCGCATATTCGCTATTGGAGCAACATCAGTTCGGTACATGGGAAATATTTTCAGTAATTCCGTCGACGGTCGATGGGTTTGGTCTGTGTTGAGTGTCATTATCGTGCGGGTGGGTGGAGGCAAGGTGGAGGAAGAGAGAAAGTCGCTTTTATTTGGGTTTGTTGTTTGCAAGGTCAATTAGGTAGGCCGGGAACACACCAAAGTCATCCTGCTTCGCAATCCACCACATCCCCTGCATTTTTTGACTGCGTTTCGAGCTTTTCTTTGTTTCAAATCGTCGTTCGAGTGGCTGGTGAAGAACTGAGTGGGGACGGCAGTGGACAAAAGGTAAAAGCACAGAGCAGCGCGGCGAGTTGCTTGGCCTTGCTGTTGTCAAGCGCATTCAAACTCCGCTTTCACGTCCACAGCACCGCACGGCCGCGGTGACGGCGACGGTATCATTCGCCTCGATTACTCTTCTCCACTTTTTCTATCAAGCTAATGTAGTGTTGTAGTTTGTATGTTAAAATTTATATTGCAAGTTGTGCACCATGACTAGGTCTGCCCGTTCATGTTCTCACGCTCATCACTCAAAATAAAGGAGATAAGATAAAAACAATATGTTCATCTAGCCTCCATCGATCTAGTCGATGGACTGATAAGATACTCATTTTAATTGTATCCACACTACTTCAATCGTCGCTTTTGCCTCTTCCTTCGCCCTACATCAGCCTTGCCCTGGGAGCAAATCTCCTCCCGGGTTCTAAACCAAGGGTCTCTATCACTTCTATGACCCTGCATTTTTCGCGGCTTCTGTTCAGTCTCCCCACTATCCCCATCTCCAGTTGACCCGCTCATCTCCGACTCCCTGCATAAAAAATCTGTCAGTGTCATGATATCGAGAGATAGAAATCCACAAAGTACCTTCCATCTTCGTTTGGGCTCGGTACCGGTCGAGGCATCTGCTCAACGGGAATATCATTCCCGGAGCCGTGCCTGGGGTGTTGTTGTGCTCGGTGCTGGAAAGTATTTATTTGTGCGATTTCTGTCTCTCCGGATGGACGACAGAAATTATTTGCATGTTCGTTATGACTGTTGCTCGGTACGGCTACCCTGGATGGCCTATTTTCCATGTTGTACGGGTGATGTCTGTTTGAAGAAGCTCCCGCTGTCTGGCTCCGCATGACGCCTTGTGAATGATTCTCTCGGGAGTGGCGTGACGTGCGAATGAGAACGGCTGGGTCTACCGTTCCAGTGGCCAGGCTATCCAGTACAAGACGGTCCACACTTGATGACTCGGACTCATTGGTGATATTTCTGTCATATTGGGACTCATCTCTGCCTCGTGGAAGTCCACTGATCACTGCAACATCCGCTGACGAACGGAAGAGTCTTGTGGAATCCACGTTTGGTGTCGCGTTTCCAACATCGACGGTATGACTTGAAAACTTTGCATAGTATATCTCCAAGAGATCTCGTGGGGTAGGTCCCACCAACGACAAAATGTCAGTCCAAGGTCCAGAGGTATAGTGCAACGATGATGTTGCCTGTGGCTCCATTACATATGGTGGGGCACCAGCACCGGAAGAATTTCGAGCGGGTTGAGCTGATCTGGGAGTGCTAACAGGAACGGTTTGGGAGGAGTGAACGTGAACGATGTTGACGTTGAATGTAGACATTGCAAAGTGCTTGTAAATTGAAAGGACAAAGTGTAAGAAAGAGGTAAGGCTATGGGTGTTTGGGAATCAGACATGATTGTTCATTCCATATTATAGGCCTACAAACTACTTCTCAGCACGTTTCTTCCATGAAGGGGCAGTGGCAGATGTGAATTAGAACCTGCCAGACATCGCATGTCCTCGGTATCAAAAAACTAACCTCAAGGCGCGGAATTCCAGTTCCGTGGAAAAGAAATATACATAGCTTTAGTCGCCGCGTTGTTGTTATCCGGTGATCAGTTAGGACCCTAATCGTTCCAATTGGATGCTGCGCTCGACGGAGGAGTTACTGTGTATGTTCGAGCTACGATGTGTAGAGTGAAATGAAATGTATGAGGTTCACATCACTTCGCAAACAATCCGCAGTACAAGCACACTGCTCATAGCACGTGTTTGTCTGCTCTCAATGCTCCACAACACTTTGAAAACATACGGCAAAAGATAAAGCTGAAAGCGCAAAATGCCATAAACTAAACCCGTCACACATCATAATTGTACATGTACATTGGAGAGATAATGATGCAGGCATCACACCATATAAAATGTATGTACACAGTACTTACTAGTATACCAAGGTTGTGTATATCGCCCCCATGTATTTACAGTGTCGTGGATGTCAACATATGCCAGAGAGGAGGATTACGGTGAGCTCAATAGAACCAGTGAGCGGATGGAGCCAGTGAGCGCAATAAAGCCAGTGGACCTGATGGAGAGCCGCAGAGTTCATGCAAAGAGGGTTGCCAGCAGATGCGAATTTCAAAGGCAGATTCATATACCTGCAGTAGAATTTGTACCTACCTGACTTTATCCCACTTTATAACCGCCTCAACATCACCCTTATTCCCGTTAAAGACTCCCTATCGTAGAAGCATTAGCACCCGCAAGATTCGCTATTGAAGGAATGTGTAATCTCTTACAAATCCGACATCTGATGCGTTGCTGGTATTGACTTGGCATTGAGTATTCCCGGGTATTCCACTTTCTGCAGAGGTGAGGAAATTTTTGCCATGACTATCGGTCTCCATGACGCATTTTTGGCCAATCTGCGATACGTTTTATCAACGATGGTAGGCTCACAACGTTGACTTTTGAGTACGTACGTGGCAGTGTTTTGCGTTTGTAGAAACAATCATTCCGTCTCTGTCTGTCTTTGGTGATTATGTCAATAGCGCAGGGGGGTTTAAAAAATCGCAAGGTCAAACAGACCTGCGGAACGAGTAGTGCAGTATCTCCAGTATAGTGGACGGTGGCTCTGCCTGATCTAGTCCCGGGCATGGAAAGAGCCTCTGCAGGGGGATTATCAGACGCAGATACAGTATACCAACAGCATACAGAACCTACTCCAGGTCACTGGAAACAAGGACTTGTACATGGCTTGCTCATGGGTCGGTTCAAACATGAGCAATATAGAAACCGAATTTCGAATGGGCAAGCCAATGCGATACCCATCCAGTAATTGAGGACTTTGATGCCGAGCGGAAGCAGGGATAGAGGGACAGGAGAATGAGAATTTGGTAGGTTTATGTGAAAGACTCACTGTGCTTTGATAGGGTCCCCGCGCCTAGCACTCATCACCCCTGCACCGCCCATATTTCGTCGTTTGCTTGACCTCAATCACAGCCCTACTGCATATATTCCTTCACCTACGGAATGACACATGAAATCACCGAGGTTTGCGGGGACTTCTCGATGACTTCTGAGATGTCGAGGCCGGCGTGCAAGACGACAATGGACCGACTTCGAGCTCGTGGACCGGGTCCCATGTTGGCTAGCACCCTGTACGACGCAAAGAGACCTGGAAGCGGGAGGCGGTGCGTTGATATACATTGGTCCGAGCGTGAATGAAGCCGCATCGACGGGAAGATGAAACGGTGCCATGCGAGGCTTACCAAATGGTGCACAGGTGAGATGGGAATCTTCTGGAGGTGTTGTTGAGGGGAGAGGGGGGGATTGGTCAATTCTGCTTCTGTCAGTTCCAGACGTAGACATTCGAGTGGGAGGCACTTACGAAGAGCAAAGTCTCTTGTTTGGTTTGGTTACTAGATAGTGGAGGGCTGTGGAGCTGGTCTCAAGTGCCATAATCTTCAACTTTCTACGCTTGAATAGATAGACGAATGAACAACGGTGGGTGAGGTCCAAAGGGGGGAAAGCGAAAAGAAAGAGAATTCCAGAATTCGGATCATCAGGGAGGTCCGAGGTGCCGGTAAAGTACGGAAACACACCTTTGAGAGTTCCTGTCACCTTCCATCATGCTCTACGGCACGAGCTTGAGATATCTTGGCCAGATAACGGCAAACACGGATGTCGTGGGATTGGTTGAGCGCCCGACAAAGGGTCTTCAAGCGGAGATCGAAAACCGCGTTCTCTTCCCCACGAGTCATCGACGCAAGCGAGGCAAAAGACGATGGCGTAATATGGGTTTGTCAATCAGCACAAAGGATTGTGATAGTATTTGTGGTTTCATACAAAACGGCTCTTTGTGAGAAATAGTTTTGATTGTTTCGTCTGTCAAAGAAATAAAGAGCATTAAGGGGCACGATGGTGAGCCCAGTAGCTTTTAGAGTAAATCCGAGAATGACATATCGCTATACGGAAGGCTTAGACCCAGTGAAATTCTTTGTAGTGCTTCAATAATTTTGTACAATCAAGGAACAATGAGTATGTGTGGCTCATCACAAAGCATCCTTTGCCGCCATTACCGACAAAAGGACTTTGTTGTTGTGTTAACTATAGATACTGAAATCCCGAGTCAAATTCCAGCACTCAATTCCTCGAATGATGCTAACGTTGAAGCTGGTAAACCCTCTTCTGTGGCATAGAACTATTCAATCAATGTTACGCACCATGCCTCGACTCACGCAAGCTCGAGCAATATCACTTATCTGTCTATCGCTACACTCTCTCACCTCGCTTCTATCACCATGAAGCTCAGTGGTACGTTTTACTTCACTACATAAACGTATCCGATGCTAACTAATTTATTTTTTTTAAATTGAGCAGCAACTGTCCCTAGGGCAAAGGTGGCATTAGCTCGATGTTTGAGGCTATGCACGGCTCCGTCAAACCTCTCACCGGGTCATGGAGGCCGTGAGTTGAATAAAGATGTATACATTGAGCTCTGTTGACTCAGGTATATATTCTATCTATCCATTCTTGTATACCCGCTGACTCAACCTTAAAAGTCAGTCCCTGTACGCCCACGGACCTCCTAACAATATGGTTACCCGCGGTGACATCCCCTTTAATTCACAGCGATGTTTGACTGTGCCGTTTGAATTTATCTTGAAGGATATAGAGTATTCAAAGTTAATGTATAGTAATATATGTTTGACATGATGGTAATTATAATGTTCATTAGTGACTACATTACTCAGTCAGGTCAGAGAGGCATACTCATCGATATATTCGTCAAGGGGATCAGGAAGGCAGCTGTGTATATCTCTAGGAACGTGAGACTCAACATTGGCATTGAGGTGTACCACCCACTCTCTGGGTTACTTTGTGATATTTAGACACTCATAAACTTGAATGATGCGAGGATTCTTTGGGAAAACCATGTGATTCTCGATGAAAAATCACAATTACCCATAACTAACCGGGTGGGAGAAATTTGAGATAACATCTTAAAGGAAGCGAGATGAAAGAGATAAAAAAACATTGTATTGTCGTCGATGATGTGCTGTATGGTGTATAATAATGCATGTCTTCTGCAGAACCAGCACACCCAGATCATAGCACTTGCCCAATGGATGTCCAGCTGAATATGAGCCATCCGACTAGCTATATATGAGTTGGTGTTTAGTGAAACATGGCGACGCCACGATGGAGTTAGTGCGCACATGGATTTTCTGGATTAAATAAAGGTGTGAGGGGATGGCATTATTGGATGACCTTTCGCCGTCAACCCTCTGCAAAAAGACGCACTCTTGGTGAGTTTTCATTCCAGATAAAATGTTACTAACAATCGTACCTCTCCACCTCTAAATCACCCCTACCGCGTCGGTGGCACGCGACCTGAATTTTTTCAGAGATTGAACAGTTACTACCAGCTCGTTGGAACGAAAGAGAGGGGGGAAAGAGACTGCGTACCTTCTATCCTCATTCGGGTATGTAGGGGTGAAGATATTGGCTCTACAGGATCTCATATTGAGCCTGGAGCAGTACCATGCACTCGTTGAAGATGGATGTATCACGTTGAAGTTTACTTTCCCCTCTCTTGCTCGTTGTGACGATGGGGTGCGTTGATGCTTGATGTTGGATTGAAGTACTCGTTGGAGTATTTGATAGCACTACAAGCCATAAAAATTGGCGATGGAAATAGTCGTGACGATGATAAACTGATGACAGTGTTTGAAAATGCAGTCCCGGCCATTTCTGTAATAGTGTGTTAGGTCTAACTGCGTTTGCGATATCTGATAGACCATCCTACTCACTTGTAAGCTTGACAATATCTCAAAGAGGCGTCGATTATCGTGTTGCGCAGGACTGCACAATATATGAGGACTTCGGGTAGCTGTAATCTCTGCACACAGAGAACAATGGGACTCTTATCGATGAATCTCACAAGCTCCATATGGTGGTTCTCAATCCAGACTTTTTGTTTTTCGCTACATCGTGTAAAATTGGGGAAAATATGCCGATAATTTCCCATTCTGGGCAGTTATTTTACTAATTCACTCAAATGGACCAGATATTTTATTACACGACGTCGTAGGGTGGGTACCCTTAATTTACAACCATTACATCGCGGAGCCAAGATGCTGCAGCCCCTGAATCATATTCCCGGCCATTCCCGGCTTGCGGCGACATTTGGCTGCCAACAACAAGACCAAACAAAAGCAACTTGTCTCTCCACCCCGTCCAGTCGCACAGTCAACGACGACATGAAGCCGAGATAGAAGCTATTGAGTATAAACGGAACAATCGCAGCTACTGTCTACGGAAGTCACTGAGGTATGTAATGATGATTTTGTGCGTGGAGGGGTGGAAATGTAGGAAAGGGGTCGTTGAAAGTAAGTGGTTTACAGCCTCTTTGATCCCTCTTCCACCATCTTACATCCCGTGTACCACCGCTAACATTTCCAGGGATGATGCCCATGAAATCCAGGTACATTCAACATCGTGTCACTCCAGGCCACGAACAAGGAAGAAGCGAACGCCGGGAGGACGCGGAGTCAGGAGTGTCTCCCATTCATTTGAACGCGTGTTCATGCTTTTGTGCCGCCTTATGAAGTCCGTCTATGACGCGTTGGAAAAGACGTAGGAATCTATCCTGCGGCTTTAACATGTCAAATGCAGCACAGTTATTCATTGGTTGATCAACTCGTCTTCTTGCTGCACTCATTAGTTTCCCGCTTCTCTCGAGTCTCACCTTCCGCCAGAACCGGATTGTTGCTTAGACTAGAAAGGGATGGTAGCGTGGTATGATAGCTGAAATCCCGTGTTAGAAGCACGAGTACTTTCTCTTTGTCTTAACTGTATCACTGAGTCATCAGGGTCTACCTAACTGTTACACCCGAGGTCGGAAGGTCAGCTTGAACCTAGACGAACCTCATTGTAATCAGTGGCTCATTTTATAAATACACCTGTGAAAAAATGACATATTAACCAATCACCAGTCACTTTTTGTGTGATGGAAAATAGGACATGAGGTGGGGATGTCAGGTCATTTCACTCGGCACGTCAGGGAATTGGTGCGGCCGTAAGCATACAAAGACATTGATTGTGTGTGTTCATGGGAAACAGAACGCTTTTTTGCCTAAAAAGCTACAACATCATTTTATACACGAGGATTCGACAAGTCATCTTATACAGCCTTCACACCGTGTCGAAATATTGCTCCCCCCTTGCCCTCTTCCATTGTTCCCCCAAGCCCTACCACAGAACAAACCACTAATACATCCTATCCGAGTCATGGATTATTGTGACACACTCGATTGGAGCCTCTTCGTTTCTGGACTCTATGATGGTGAGTATCTTCCATACTAGTACTTCAGCTGGATCTCTTATCCATTTTTAATTTGTCTACAGAAAGTTCAGATACTATACTACCCGGGGACGCATCATCGATGGCTTACATTACAGACAACAACGCTGCCGCTCAGGATGTAACCACTGGCTCCCAGCACACGGCGGCACTGTTTTCAAGTAACCTCCACAATCCCATTCAACCTGCTTTCGTATCAGGTTCATATCCTTCTACAAGTCTGGAAGGCGAAAACAGTAAGTCATGGAGCTGATTATTTGTTCCGCGCAACGTTGACAGGAAGATGATAAGCAACGATATCCACCGAGTCGGATGAAGGATACTCATACCCACTATTTTCCACCCCAGCCACTCACTCGTCTCCGATTTCCCATGTTCAACAAGCGTCAGGTTCTTCATCACGCCTTGAACTGTCCCCGGAGCCTTCACTAGAACCATTTCCCCATTATTCTTTCGAGGACATCAATCGTAAGGATTGAATTTTTATGCACGATTTCACGCTGACCGAGCATCGACGAATAGCATTGTTTAGTTCCTCGTTTAACCTTTTCCCCATGATAGGTCAAGGACGCGTGTCAAGTCCCGATGCATGCCCGATCTTTCCCGACCCTGCTATTCAACCATCCACTTCGTATTCAGAAATTTGTCCAACCAGTCCACACACCTCCCATCAGATGTCATCAAGCAGACGTCAATCTCTGCCTCTTGGGAACTTTGGAAATTATCCATCGATGAACGTGGATGATGGGTGCGTCTATCGTCGCGGAATTGTGTTAAAACCTAATCAACTTCTTCAGGCATTATCCATCCACGTCCTCAACGAGTGCTGCCCAAGAAAATGTCCAACCAAATCGTTATATCGATGTCATTCACGGTGGAGTCTGGTTCACCGAAAGCGATCCATCTACACAGGCACCACATAACCACACTAGGGTGCCCACAGAAGATGAGAAACAAACACGACAATTGGTTCCAACGCTTTCAAGCGTTGATCAATTGATTTCGTACTATCACAGCCACAGCCACAAATACCTCTCAAGCGATAGTACCAGCGATTTCCACTCTAACAATGGAGAAAAGGAAATACGCTATCACGAAAGATCCATGCAGATGGACTCGAACCGCGAAGAGAGCTCCGGGGTTGGCCCCGTCGAGCCTCTCGCTAAGCTCGTAGAAAGCGATGGAGGGTATGATAACCTATTTCCTTTTCTCATTTCCAGTGAGTGAAACTGATGTCTCGCATAATTTCTTTAGAATGGCCAACCATCCCTCCAGGACAAAGAGGTACAAGTCATCCTACCGTCCAATGAACAAATACATGCCAACTGACTGTGACTGTCAAAACTAGGCGACTTTCCAGCGCTTCTAGATATACCCAGAGGAGAAACCTATCCACGGCAGAGAGCGATAGGTATGTGATACCACGTACCTTTGATCATTATTGGCAACCTTTGACATTCCATTCCACCCGAATTGTACTCTGACACAGGTGTGATTCCGCCTCTGTAGTCAGACGGCCACGAAGAGGTTCGCGACTCGACCCTGAAAGTACCTCGGCAGTGACCGAGGTTCTTCGGGACGAAGGGAGAGGCAAAGGTAGGGTCGCGGAAACATCGAGGGCCGCACCGAGGCCGCAGATCAAGCCGGTACCACCGAGGTGCCTGGCTGACGAGTTCTCGCAGAGGCGTTTGGTAATCAAAGAGCGCCCGCGTCACCGAAAGCACGGTGGAGAAATCGGCTTTCAGGTGATAGAGGCTCCAGGGCAGCCCTAGAGTTTGACACTGCTCAAACATCATACAAAAAGTAGTTAGTATCCAATAAAAATTTACTATAACACAAATACCTTTAATTCCACTGAATATTGATAAGTCCTGAATATTGATAAGTCTGGTCACTGTTCAACTCTTTAGTGGTGTGGTAATGCAATATAGACGTTGCGCAAAGGGTTCAATGTTGCGGAGTGAGATAAGAATTTGGTTATCTTCGAGATAATCAAAAGGGTCCTGTGACCATGGGAAATTCAGATCCTTCAAATGCCTTTTGAAGCAAGATGACAGAACAAATGAGATGCTTGGCAGACGGGCTCGACTTGAATTCTGGAGAGTGCACACGGATTTTGGTTGCGGCTGTGATCAAGACTGTCTGCGACTCAGGGCACTGTCAAGGAGGAATCGAGTTGTGAACGGCTTAGAATGCACCTCTACTTCCTCCAGCATACTGTCCTGGTGTACAAAATTGTACAGCCTACTTCTTTGTTATACTAATTAACATAACACGTTACTGCAGTGTAGAAATGGCCGAATAAAACGTAAGATGTGTGATACAACTGTGATGTCAGATGCTTCAAACTATGAGTGTGTATTATGCGTGTAACATCAAGCAGCACCGACGGGACACAACAGATATAAATTCTTGGGAGTCATTATCAGCAACATCTCCACCCAGGAAATTCAAAGCCTGTCAACGTTTTCTCAAGCTACAAGCTCAAAACATAGAACTATATCGAAAATATAATATAAATATATTGAGAAACACAAACATGAATGACTATTGGATCATAGTAGCATCCAGCGTCCAGGGGCCCCCACTGCATCCCTTTTCACGGCGCAATCTCCTGAATTGAGGATATGCACTCAGATAGTTTCGTAACGTACTCTATTCGTCACAATAAATGCTCATCAGTAGTATATTTTTGCGAAGGAGAGCATCTGGCTTACCCGCCATTCTGTACCATACTCTGTTGTTTCCAACAAAGGGTACTTCCCCATAATATACATTTCAATTTCATGAAATGTTGCCTTGTGATTGCGACAGCAGATCGCTAACATAAGTACCTGTGCTGGTTTATAGATCATCCATGGGTCCGGGCCCCATGGCCACGCATCTTCTAGCGGAATATTATACGGTATTTTGAGGATTGAACGAACCTCCCTGTCTGTATACTCTGCGGACGGCAGAGCATCCACTTCATAGGGGGTTAGCACCCCACTGGTACGTTTGCGCCGCGCACTCTTTTGCGCAGGGGTCTCTCCAACGCGACTCCGAGTCAAACGCGACTTCGGCGCTTTGCGTGGGTGCGCGGAGGTGCCTCGTTTGCGCGCGGGTGCCTGAAGAGTAATATAATGAATCAGTTCATGAATTTTGACTGATAAAAAAGGAGAACGTACCTTCGACGAGCTGGCTTTGCCTTTGAGAAGATAGGGATCCGACATGGATGACGATGAGGAAGTTGGCGAAGAGGTGGTTAGAGCATGCGACGTATATGAGAAGAAGTGAACGTTTGCTGTGGCTGGAGAAGCAGCAGGCAGTGACCATGGTGGCATGACACAAAATTCCGGATAAGACCTGCTTGAAGGGACATGATGTATGTTCTTCATCGCAGAAAACTCAATATCTAGCAGTTTTAATGATAGAAAATCACGCACCGCATATCCACTAGATGATACATGTTGGGGGATCGACGATGTGGCGATGGAACCAGCAGAAGCTGACGGATTCCTCGAGCTAGATGGTGCATGGCTGGTGGTGGTACCAGTGTTGAGGTAATCGGAGTCGTCGTTGTAATTGACGTAGCCCTCCATTTCCCTGAACGCTTCCTCTGACTCCTCATCCGACAAGACTGCAAAGTCGTATGCAGATACGCTCTCCTTAACCTCGTCCTTGTTCGCGTTATTTTCGTAGCTGGGGTCCATGCTATGGTCGGTGAGCTCCTCCATGTCTGGGTACCACATATCTTCCTCTGACTCCGTCTCGGGCGAGTGTATAATCTCTGGGATGTTTAAGGAGTAGGATTCGGTGAGATATGAGTAGCTGGATGGGTGCGTCGTGTTGGAAAACATGGCTGGTATACTTTCCAATGGCTAGAAATCAAGTATGGTGGGGGAGTACAAGAAAGAGGACCAAACAAATCCGAGGTAAAAGTAGGTAATATGCACCGCTGATGTTTCCGAGTGGCTCAATCCCTGAGAAGACGGCGATCTTCCAGCCTAAAGGCCAGCCTGTCAAACCACAGATGCCCATTGTTCCCTTCGCACATTTCTCACGCCAACATTATCTGAATGCAATCAACGCTCTACAAGGATGTTACAGGACACACGGCAGCCGAGGGTATACGAGAGAACGAGGGGTTTAACCACCCATATATGATACTATTACACATTTAATTTCCTATAAAAGATATGGAGATTCATAGTGATGATTGAACCTCGTTGTGGCGACACTGACACTGACGCCGCGAGGTCAGGACAGTGACCGAAGTTCCGAGCGTCCAAGCGTGTATATTCTGGTTCATAATACGTACATCTGTTGATGTAACAAGGGCAGTGCTTGGCCCACAACTCATTTTTAGAACAGGGGACGTAACTTCTTGTTTTTTAGACGCCATTCATCCCTTACGAAATGTCTTTCGTTATATCTATTATAACGAAGCCTCTGTGCGACGTAGTGACAACTTAAAATCAGAGCTTTGATTGAAAGTTTACATAGAATTAGGCGCCCACGCACAAGTATTTCAGCCTGGAGAAACACGCTGATCCACCATTATTAATGCACCGGTAAATATCGCCGCCGTATATCCAATTAATTAGGACTGGCCAAGTGCCTCCTGATCTGCGCCCATTCTCAAATTGGCAGGTCCAGTCTTTTATCTTCCCTACTAGTTTTCTCCCTGCGAACGCTTCCGATGGGAAACTGCTTATTGGATGAGTGTATATGCAGGGTTGCTTCTTTTCAATCTGAACCAATAGTATTTCAACCCGGAGCGCTCCATTCATGTGCGCCGGCGTCGTCAACTGAGAATATTTAGACAACAAAGGTATAATGACTTCATATTTTACCTGTCATCGTCCAGAACCCGTGCATCAAGGGCTATCTAAACGCCCTGCAAACGCCTAGCTCGTGTTGCGGATCTTATTCGACTAGAACAGGCGCGAGACGAGGAGTGGCGATTGCGCTATTTTTTAACATCTCTCGGACTTTGAACAAAACAACAATTTCTCTTTCCTATGTTACCCCTATGGATGATAATAATGGATTTATGCAATGGCTGGACATTCCAAACGAATGTTTTCTTCTCTGCGGGTAAAAGTAACCTCCTCAGGATTGTCAGGCCCCTGCTAACATGTTTAATTAGCTATGTTCTCAAAGGAGTTGTGGTATAGCTTTACAGATGACGTGGGAGATTACTCACGGTAATTAGTATCGTTCTGAATCTCAAATTATCGAGTCACGAAGAAACCCTAACCCAGTATCTAGCTATTCTTTACTGACTTCGTGTGCAGGCTACTCGGTGAGCCTCCAGAGTCCAAAAGCTAAGTTGGTTGCCGGGTCGGAGACTGAAACAAATGATCGGCAAGTGGCGATTTTTGATTGATGAACATGAGAAATCTTGCCGCTCTGGAACCGCGAACATGTTGGAGGATGGACAAGGATCCCGGTCATGGCTTAGGGAAGGAATTCCTGACTTACGGCGCGCTCACCGCTTTCAATTGGGGCAAGAACAGGTGCGTGGCTCTTTTCTCTATGGATTCTACTCACATTCTTCCAGTTTCATATCACCTCTCCACAGCCTAACAACTCTCCCATCGACGACCCAAACCACTCGCATCAGTTCCTGCGCGTTGCGCTGCTAAACCTCTCTTCTACTCAGAATATCTGTCTTGAAGCAGAGCGTGTACAACACTCAGCAACAAGAATCATCGACGCCCATGCACCCTCCCCGATCGAGATCTCTCGCACTCCAGCAGTCTCTTCCGCTTCTTCCATAGGTGACCCAGACCCCCGCACGTTCCTCCCCTGCAGAGTCTCTACAAATTCGTCCGATACGCTCCACCATTTCTTGATGGATTTGGTCATTACAAGGCATGTTCTGCAGCCTGTGGAGCGTGGACTGCAGGGGCGTTGAGGAGCGAGGCCGAGTGCGTATACTTTTAGGGAGAACTGTGGAAGTTACTGGAATTCAAATAGGTGAGTTTCTCTCTTCTCAGTTTTTTGTCCGAGTTTGCCTCTGCCTCTTTCCCCAGACTCCAGCATATCGCCGCGGCCGCCTCCACCCCATGCATTCCAACAGAGCTCCCGCTCGACTCTCGCCTGATCTGCTGCCACCTCGCTGCTGCGAATGGGTTCCATGTTATCCAAAAAGCCCTCAAGAGCAAGAGTTGACGCATCGCCGCGTCTTTGTCACGAACATCCGAGTACCAGTCCTGCACAACACCAGAATCTCGATCTATATCAGCGCATACATACGTTCAGCTCGTTGGCTATGCGGGCGCGGTACAGTGCAGACGGGTCAGAACAGATGGAATTGTACACCGGTATATTGTGGGTGAGAGTGTGGGTGTAGGTGGGTGCAAATATGCGTGCTTCCCCTGCCAACGCATGAGCCTGTGCGCCGCGGCGCCCATGCTACGACCCTCTGTACTGACCAAACACTGTTTTATCTCTCAGTATCTCATTCCACGGGTTCTATATTCCTTTCTTGCCTTGTCAGGTTTTTATCATCTACTTCACACCTGCACCGCGCTTGTCCGCTGCTGATTTGTCTACAGAAAAATTGTAACTTTGAATTCATGTTTTTTCAGCGAGACCAACCTCTGCCGGCAGTCTTTAAAGCCATTTAAGAGTGCATGTTTGACGGAAATGAGGTACAGAGTTGTATAGAACTCGCTAGCTTTCTATCCATCCCAGCATACCTTGATTTGAACCACTTGATCCCTGTATACACGGACATACACCTCATGTCCGCTTTCATGTGGGCCAACTGACAGTAAAAATACAATCGCAATAAGGTTTTGATTGTTCTAGCTGAACAAATGAGAACAACTTACAAATAAACCCTCCAGGAACGACACCACCCAGATCCGCAAATGCACTCAAGGCATTGTCAATGCCCACCTCTTCAAACTCTTGCGCGACTTCAAGAGCCAGAACACACCCAATCGTCGAATTAAAATACTCTTCGTGTACCTTTTTCCACTCTATACCATCCAGATTCAATGGGGAGACGAGGGGCTCTTGAGGCAACGAGTTGTAGTCAATATGCCCGTCCGAAACCCACGTTGCGCAGAACGGGGCTTCGTCGGTGCCAGCGGTGCCTTCCACCACAGACCATAAACCAGGTTTTGCGTTGTATATGACCGCATCCCTGTCACCTCCGCCTGATCCAGCGATCTCCATCAACTCCCGCATCTCGTTGTCTCCAAAAACGGATCCAATCTCGAAGATGATCAGTGTACGCGAGCCTCCCACCTTGAATCATATACAAACACTCCCGGATGAGTCAAAGCGGGAAGTTAATATAGTGTGGATTTTTACACTCACTTCAAATATCCGGCTTGCCGTTGAAGCGTTCAGTTTGGTGACTCTTTCCGTCAGGGATGTATCCCATTCGTTGTATGTGACCATGGTGGTTGATGAATGAAAACGGAGGGGGCTGTGATCCCAAAGAAAAGGGTTGCTGGGAAATTAGAAGCAATGTTATGTATATATTTATAGACCATTCAACCACTTTGTGATCGCATTAAAAAGCTGAGGACAAGTTCCGGAACATATTTACATAGTACAAAGTTTATACGATCTCCCAACTACTACTACTACGGCGTTTCTCCTCTAGAAATAGACCCAGGTGACTTGAGTGTACGAGAGCGCGTTTATCTGAGTCGCATCTATCGACATCGTTTTGATTGATTGGCACTGATTCATTTGTCAATCAGAAGGGTTCATCTACCACAATAGAGCAGGAACATTGCTTACTGAAATTGGTAGGTTAACAGAGACTGTTGTCTGTCCCTGAGGAATCTTTCCGATCAACGCAGTTTTTGCATTTGCGAGGAAGGTTGCGGCTCTCGAGTTGAATCCAGCTGTAAGGAGACTTCTTTCAGGATCAAAATGTAAGGCTAGTTTTCCATCTATGACTCACTGAGAAGTCCATTCTATTCAGAGTAAGCAGTGTTAATATTCGTAATGTGTGCCCTTTAAATGAGATTTGGACTTACAATCCAATTTCTACAAGCAAGTTGTGAGCAAAACGAGTATATGAGAGTGAGTAGACTGTGAAGCTTGAAGACGCACTTGTAAGCGGTAGAAACATCGAAAGGTTGAGCAGGTGGAAAAGCAGCCTCATATTCAGCGATAAAGTTTATCCAAAGTTGGCGGACCTACACCATGTATTGGAGCTTACGATGTATGAGGAAAGTCCTGGTTTACTCACTGAATCCGCCCGAATTTTGAATTCGATCTCAATAGTTCTGTCCTGTAGGTAATCAGTTGCCACACCTGCTGCTCGCAAGAGGAACAGGATTGCAGATGCATCTTTTGATGGTCCTTGCATGTTTGCTAGTGTTCTAAACTCCTTTTGTCCAGCGAGGAACTACATGTTCACATTGATTGAGGTCACAGGAATCGTTAGATTTGTGTAAATAACATACCGCTTCCCTAGATAAATGAGCAAAATGTGCCATGACATTGAATATTTACAGTATTCTGTTCAATCCATCGTAACTCACTTGGCTGAATTCGCGATGCCCAACAGAACTTAAGCCTTTAATTTTAGCCTGATATTGTCCGTCAAAAACCAAATGTACGCTCACCTGGCATTTCATCGGTTCCAGTTGGCTGAATGGAACGCAAGGCATCGGCAAGAATCACACCCTGTGTTCCAAACGGACTGAAAACGTAAGTCTTCAGCCAGTTGCATGCGCTCATGCCACGCAAATCGACGTTTTTGACAACAACATCCTGATATGTTTGTTAGAGGGTGAAATAATTCTAGGGTTACTTTGGCGGGCCACTAACCGTCATGAACTGTGTCAGAAGCTTTAAGTGAAAAAATCACGTCAGCATTTGCCTCTATTGGGCATACAGACGACCGACTGACTTGCATCTGTTCACACGTACATTGATCAAAAATCTTCGACAAGGAAAGGAAATACCTGAGCTCACCTCATAGACGTGCTCTTTCGCATATCCGTCATCGTTCCGACTGGTAGTTCTAGCAGCGTACTGGAGATATGGGTAAGTGAGATAATGTATTGAGTGTAGCGAGAACCTCCTACAGAATTTCGTGCGCCCCAGTCTGCTGCGGTGGTGCTTAAACTAAGCACAAGAATTGAACGAAAATTCTTCAGGAAAAGGGATAGAGTTATTACTCATCAAGCTCGAGTAAATCCCATATTCCGTCTGGCAGGGTATTTTGGTATGCTGAAAAACGGAGTAAGAATCGGAATGACCAACTTGGGAAATGAACTACGGGGAGGCTTAATGGTCAATCCCAGGCTACTTCTGGTTATGATTCCACAACGGGTCTCAGAAATTTTCAGGAAAGAGAAAGACGGCTTAAACTCACGGGCATCCTGTCACGCTGACCCGACGTTCAAGATGGACTGCCCGACTTGTGTCAACTAAAATCGTCGCAGCTGACACATTCAAAATAATATACCTATATGTTCTTCGCTTCGGGTTTCAAGTTCATCGTCACCGTCATCGGGATCGGGGTCAGGGACGCTGTCTGCGAGAGCGTCAGCACAACTTCCACTGGTTCCGTTATTTTCCTTCGGGTGTGGGCAGTCGAATAGGCCTGAGAACAAACCGCGAGACTCCAGACTACCTTCCCGAGCCTCGAAATATTGCAAATTACTCCCCGTACCCCCGTGACGTTTCTTCCTAAATGGCTTTGCCATGCTAAATCCAACGCTTTCATTTCCTGGTAAATCGCGGGGAGTATATATTGAGCGGCGAGCAGGGGAGTCCGAGAATGAGATACTAGTGCTATGAGTTTTACGCACAGTTAGCTGACTTCATATGACATTATGGAGGTTGCGGACCTGTACAAGTTATAGTCTTGATGGAAAAAGTTGAATGGACCAACCGTGCCTCCCAATCCAGACGCACCCTATGAAACGGTAAGGGATGATACAATAAACTTGTTGAAGTGTTGCACTTACAGCAAGGAAGTCGACTTGAGCGTCAATGCTAGCGTCAACTCCTTGTAAATTTGCATTAAAAGACATGACGAGAGCACCATCAACGGTAATGGTGGCTATTTCACACCATAGTCAGCTATGTTTGCAAGTCAAAGAACACTAACTACCTTGTGCCCCTATTTCGAGCGGTGTCCCTGGGAATACAGTGAACACCGCTGCGGCTTCTGGTATAACATGAACACTGGAATATCAATGTGCATAAGCTTATCAGAATGGGTGTTAACAGTGAATGAATACCCTAAGGATCCGCCAAGCTCGACATCTAGTGTGGGTTGTATAGTCCACCCTAATAAAAAAAATATAGTCGATTGAAGTCAGCGCCAAAGATAGTCAAACTCACCATACTCTTGACCTGGAGCGGTATCGCTTCCCTTATCAACCGGTGTCTGTGTCCCGCCTACGAGACCAAACGACACATGCCTGTGAAGGACGAATTGGATTAGTACTCCACGAACCATTCATCTCTTGTCTGTGGATAAAACAAACCCTTGGGGAAGCGTGTAGGCCGCAGTAGCTCCAAAGGTTCCAGACAAAGATAATTGGCCAATAATCTGGCCATCTTGTATTTCATAAATCATCATTGACTAGAAACGTTTAATTTTGAAAGAAAACTTACAGATGTTAAATGTAGGTCCCACCGTTACTATAGATGGTATATATAGGTCAGGAAATACATCCGTAGATCTGCAAAGCAAGCTCACTAATTCCTGGCCATTTCAACTAGACACGGTGCATATTAGGAGGGGTCTATATCCTAGGAGTAAGATTGAGACTTACTCCTGGCCATGCAAGTTCCGGAACCAATGGTATTCTCCCTGTGTCATACTGAAGTTCGGCTCGGCCGGTTACAGCAAATCCAAGAGAAGCAGAAGCATCGGAATTCGCATAAACATAGGCAGAATCAACGTTAAGAGGGAAAAGAGATCCCTCCAAGTAAAATCCTGTATGTGAAATTGTGAGTTGAGGGCATGTAATTGACATTAAATTGGATATTGACCGTAATTTAGATGAGCCCTTGCATTTCCTTGCGCTGTAACAGATATACTTGCATCAAAGGTCAAAGTACCGTCCTCACTCTCGCAGTGCTGACTGGCCGAGAAAAGGACACTAGAGAATGACTTTTGCATCACGAGATCAGCGCTTGTATCAGATTTGACTTTTGTAAGTCGCTTGAGCCAGTCATCAAAGCCACCAAACCACCGTTCCTCTAGATCTCTTCTTACAGATGATCCTGGATCTTGAATTATTTCTTAGACCTTGGTAAACACTTGGAAGAAGTCACGTTCCAGACTCACCAGCTGTATCAATTTCGGCCCAGTATCCAGGCAATGTAGTAACATCAGCACGAAGAAGAACTTCGCCGTCATCAGCTGTTCGAGTTTCCGACCTCCAACTAATTTCAGATAATATTATGTGTATGTTTGTAAACGGGGACATACATTAAGTGGAAGTTGTAGTCAAAATGCATTTCATAGACTGGATTTGCTTCTGGTTTGCGGCCAGCGTGCGTGTCAGGAACTGTCATATCAGGGTTGATTTCAAGATGAGCCAATCGAGCAAACGTCCCTCCGCATCCAGGAGGCATCTTGACAATTCTTTGCAAATAAAAAACTCGGTTTCAACTTTCTATCCGAGTGTTGTCAAAAGTGGACCTACGTATTTTTGGCACCTGATTCAAAAACCGCAGAACATCCCGACGTGGGATCATCCTCCGACTTACTGCAGAAAGCTGTTACTGTCTGGAGAGTATCACTGTTATCCTGACAACCCAGGATTACCCAATCAGATGATATCCCAACGCTTGAAAGGAGGTTGGACGGTCCCTAGCATTAAAGTAAGTCATTTTTTTCAGGTATCAACACCACTACACCCACATCCAGTGCAAGCAATCCAAATGAGTTGTCATTGGCAGCATCACCGCCATTTGGAGCACTCTCGTCAATAGGGTCGTCTTGTAAATCCCAATCAAGGTCTCCATCGGCTGGAGGATTAGGAAATAGATCAGCCTACTCAGTGAAAATGTCAAAGAAAAGAATGTGTATTGCTTGAATCTGCGAACCGGATTGAACGGAGAAGTTGTCGATGCACCTTTTGGTGGTGCACTGATAAAAGTCTCATTGAAAAGTCTTGATAACGGTCAAAACATTATACTTACCAGCACAGCTGTTTCTCTTGCATGAAACATGCATGAAATATACCGGTATCTCCGTAATCTAGAATATAGACAATTAATAAGTGAGTCACACGCGCAAGAGTATTCCACGCACAATCTCTGTCTTTGACAAAGGTGCCGGTTGGGCAGACCTAATAGTAGGAATAAGTTGTGGGAATTATTTGGGAGTCATTTTCATCAAACCTACATTATCATTACAGCTTAAAAACGACAGCGGCGTAAGTTATACAAAAATATAGGTTGATGTATTTATGCATACTTTTTTGATTGGTGTCCTATAAACTGAATAAATGACTAGAATTTACGTGACGAAGATTCAGAATTATCTCACCGTCTACAAATTCCATTAAATTATGACGCCGAAATCAGTATAAATTTTCTACAGGGTAGAATTCCAAGACAAACGTACACCTGCGCGGAAGATTAGGATTCAAATTATCTATTTAGAGTTCAAATCAGTTTGTCTCACCATTGGCAGTCAGTTGCTTCATCAATTTGCTCGCTGCTTAATCCAGACTGGCAGCAAAATTCTTTGTGCCCAGAGCTACACTTATGGCCTGTACCCCAGGAGTCACTTGCCAATGAAATCTCCCCCGCTGTTGACTATTATGTCATTCAAGAAATGTCTGGAGCAAATTGATGACATACGTTCACAAACACCGTTGCAGAATGGTGCAGTACCTCTCCACTGACAGCCTTTCGGTTGCTGACTATCAAAACATTATAATCTGTATCATACAATGCGTCTTCAGATAAACTCACTTAACAGGACAGCAAACTGGCTGCCCAACAGATTTTCCTCCGCAAGCTAATGACATGGTTAGTTTGGTACCAGACACACCAGTGAAAGAGTTTCACGTACCGCTTGTTGGATTGGCTACAAATTGTATGTTTTTAGCACGCTGTCTATAGAATGAATGTAATAGATATGGATATACCAAGCTTTCCGTCAGTTACATCTGCGATCCTTTGTTTAATTGACTGAAATGGGAACAATGTTCGTAACACACCAGTCATCTGCACGTATCCTGAGGGACATTTTGAACCACATGTACCCAACATACAGTTCTGCCCATCACCAGAGTTCAAATCATGAGCTTTAGGGATGTTGCCGTCTAACATGAGTCAGCCACATGAGCGGAATGGAGACAAATAAACAAGCACAACCTTGAATTGAAATACCAAGTAGGGCATTGTTCGCCTGAATATTGATGAATGGGTCAGACAATGTTGTTGATTATGGGAGAAAAAGACTTACCGTGGAGCTAAACGGCAGGTCAGCATGATTTAAACATTATCATAGTCTTATAACATTGGATTGCGTGAACAACGACTTACTCGAAATCATCCAGATCAAGTGCCCACACCATGAGGCCACCTACAATACATATATAAAATGCTATCAGTGCTCAGAGTGATAGAACAAACCTAGTCCAGCTCCTTTGGCCCATGAAACCTTCGCCTGAAATGTAACAGCGTCGTCATAGCTCACCCAATTGTCCTTGATTAAAGAGAAATGATAACTAGTGTTTTCAACTCGAAGAAAAAATGTTGATGTACTCACATCATCATAAACAAGGTATTTCACTTGTGCTGTTTTATCGTACACGGGAGTGCTATTGGACTGTGCAACTATTTGCTCTATCTCCGCAAAGCTTAGAATACCATCAGAAGCAGTACAGGCTACAACGAGATCAGCCACGAAACATTCATTGTGAATAAGAGGGGACTAACGTCCGCCGGGCGCAGGACCAGAGAAATGACATCCCGGTGTGGTGCAAGTGGGATCAGTCAGTTGGAAGGTACGTCCATAGAAACCCATGCCGAGAACAATTTTCTCGAGAGGTACCCCAACTCTTTGGAACAATTGAACGGACTGAACTATCTCAGTGAGATTTGTATGGGCCTGGACAACGCTTCCAATGTAGACATCCTTCTCGTCCCATACACCATGAAGATCGTAGGACATCAGGTTGACCCAATCGGCGTAAGAGAGTAGACCCAAGAGATCGTAGTGCTGCAGATACCAGAAGGACGAGGGTGCTGTGAATGTGATTCCAAAGGTATGACCTGAAGCGTCGAACTACAAATCAAGAATTGAGTGTTAATCATAGCGCTTCCAAGAGGGTTCAAATTAAGACCTACGGTTTCGCGCATAGTTTTAAAAAGAGCCACCATGTTTTCCTTATCAGCCGGTACACCTCCACGCTCACAGGCCACTGAATTATGACGCCTCATCAGAAAGGACCGTAAAAATGGGGGACTAATACAAACCTGGGTATTCCCAGTCGCTATATGTCAATGGTGTGAGTTTGAGTCCTACTTCATATATAGATAACATACATATCTACCCCATCGAATCCATACTGAACCATAAAACTAAATTATTTAAATGTGAGAAACATCCCAACAAGTGAGAGGCCCTCTACATACCTCACTAATGATTTCGCAAATGCTCGCTGATTTACCAAGCTAGATGCCGTATCACTAAAGACATGCTGAGTAGGTGGATCGTTGAACGACCAGCCCCCAACGGAGATATAAGTTTTGAGATTAGGGTTTGCCTGCTTAAGCCCTGTAAACGCGGTATAATTGGGAATGTCATCAGCTAATGCTGGAACGACTTCAAATGTATTCTTCCCAATAACATAAGTTTCCGATCGTAGACCACATTGTTTGAAATTAACAATACTCACTGGATCAATGGATGCAAAAGCATAGTTAAGGTGGGTATAGCCGGAAGCAGGTATATTCTGAGGGAACCTACGGTTTTCCAGGGCCCGATGGATAACTTGAAACATGTCGAACAGCGTAGCGCCTTACCATGCATCACAAACACGACTTGATGCCCTGTACTGTATTCAGAAATGGCTACACATAAAAAATACTTGTATTCATAACGTACCATCCCTAAGAATTGATCAGCTGACAGAAAGAGAATCAGGGATACCATGAATACCTCGTAATAGCCGATAACCCTAGATGTTACATCGCTATTAACCCCCGTCGGTATCTTAGGCTGACCACAGTTTGGTCCTGTGCACCCAGTCCCACAAAAATCATCGGTTGTTCCGCACTGACAAAATTTGCCAAGTCCAACAAAGTCAAATAATTCGAACAATTGGAATACATACAAAGCCAAATTGACTGCAGCAGACGTTCAAAGCACAAATACTATTCCCGGGTGCAGCATTGGGGCCACATTCAGCAAGAGCGTCGCAGTTACTCAAGCAACCAACACCGCAGAAAGTGGAACCTGGCTAAGAATTAGAGTCAGGTCAAAGGTACAATTAATGAATATCTTACCATATCCACAAAAACCGGATGGTCCACTAGAGACAAGGAATTAGCGACAGCAAGCATGGAGTCGAGAGTTTGTAAGAGATACCAGCAAGCGCCGTTCGGACATGGGCGACCTGCCCCACAAGAACCGTCAAAACCGGGCGGCGTGATAGTGACATTGTTGCACGAGAGATTTAAATCCTGTCGTTTGTTGAAGTGGTTGGACGTTCGGGCAGAAGACGTGCGGTAATCCAAGGTTCGCGGTGCTGTCTGGGTGCTGCGAGGAGAATATGAGGCTGATCTTGACCTCTTTACGATGTCCCTTTTTCTCTTGTAATCAGCTGCTAGGTTTCGTCGATACCTTTCAACCGAAGGTGTAACATCAACAAGCTTGAGTGCAAAGACTTCAACATATGATAGAAGTAAGATGAGCGATACAATGCCCGCTAGTCCAGAACGGAAAAGCCGTAGTCGCATGGCGTCCAGTTGGGATTTATCGAACGACAAGAGAAGAGACACTCGCTTTGAATATCTAGCAAAATTAATCTGAGAGATCCTTTATTACTTGCTGCTGTATTTAGTCATTAACCAGATCGTAAGATTCAGTGCCGAACAAGACAAGATATAATTACTCGCCTTCCTCTACGTGACGTGGCATCAGACCGGAGTGGCTGGACCGTTTTATTGACAACCTGTTGACGCCCACGGGAGAACAAGGAGAGTATATGTCATGCCCAAGTGTCATGAGGAGCCCCAAATATCATGACGAGCATTGAGAAGACTCGACCAGAATGTAGAAATGGCAATTGACAAAGTAATGGGAATCCTTGAACCCAGCCACGTCACAAGCCTATATACACGGTGTTAATCAACGCTGCGGACAGAAAAGGACCTTTATCTGCTAATTAAGTAGGTTGAAAGTTGTTCGCTTGGGCGTGCTTAATTCCGGGTGTAGCCTTCTAAAAAATGGTTTGAGAGGATCAAGCACCAGAGTTTGAGCGGGCTTCCATGGTTGAATCCAGCGTTGCTACCACAAAATTCGTGGGGTATTCCCATACAGATTTATCGTTTCCAGGACCGGATATAGTGTAGGAGTTGGTCGAAACTCAATAGAACCGTCAAAGTTGAAACAGGTGAAACAAGGTTTCCACACGTTGGATATCTGGTCGGCGCGGTCGGCGGCCTTCCCACGGATAATCTCTGAGAACCAACGGATAGTGGACCGCTATTGGCGCTTCTTAGGGAATCTTTAAAGCCTGAAGTTTCTTAACATAAACCACCTGAGCACTCGACAAGTATCCTGTGCTATTCCACGTTCGGAAATATCCCGAGTCTGACCAGTACCCAGAAAATTAAATACCCTGAAGGCCGATTAGCAATTTTTCGACCATTAATAAATACACGACCTTGTGGTAGTAATTTAAATAGCAACCTATGTAGCCTATTAATACGATCCGTGAGTGGGCATTGAGCATTGATAGACGGGAACCATGCTCTTCATTCCAATTCACTCTGACAGCTAGGCGCTCAAGTGACTAATTTGCTCAACAATAATCCATGTAGAGCACGGTTACTGTAATGAGGAGCACACGCCACGTGGCGGCGTGCTCCTACCCTCTTAATGGGTTTTACAAAATGCTCGAATCTATCTGTGGCCCACCCTCTTTGAGAATCCACTATGGCCTTAATGGCCCTCTTTTTGTTAGCATATTTTCTCACTTCTGGGAGAGCCCAAACACAGGCGACATTTTCTATATTCTCCAATGCATCCGACATCTATCCTCTCCCTTCAGACCCAAACTGCGCCAATGCACTTGCTACACAGTTTCAGTGCGATAGCACAATTGCATTTACAATTCCGAGTTCTGCGTCACCTCTACCAAACCTCACCTCATCTGATTTGTCGTCGTTATGCACCCCTACTTGCTTTTCTTCGCTTGCAAATACAATTAAAGACATCGATACGGTCTGTTCAGGATGGCCATATATACTGGGAGATACAAGCTACATCCCATCTTTTCCGTTTGTATTGAACATTTGGATCAAGCGGAACAAAGTATTGACAAACCGCCTCTCAAAATCTATAGGGTTCGCTGGCTTCAGTATCATTTAAACCTGGTATTTTCGAGCCAATCTAGTTAGCCACGTACCTCCCTAAACCAAAATTCCAGTCCTGTGTCATGTCGGGATCCACATTTTGTCTTAACATTGCTCAAGTGAGTTTGTCATGACAACTGCCTCGAGAGCGTGTGTGATTAAGACACTTTTTAGAATTCGACCTCAACAACCGATACCTCACTACTTACTTTACCGAAATCTGAGCTCTGCTCTACGTGTACCATTCAACCCTTAGCAGTTCAAATGGAAAGCTCCTTTGGGTGGGATTCAAATTTGTAAGTTATCATCTAGCTGGGTGCACAAAATCTGATAATGTCCTGGGAAGCGTTCAAAATTGGACTGCGATACAGACTGAATGCGGAGTCTCGTTCGACAATACTATTCCACCGAGTCTTCTACTGAACGAAATCAATGCCAATGCTACAACATACAATGTCACTGCGTGAGCCAACATCTAACTTTTACACCATACTTTTTCTTAGCGTTGTTAATTTTACCAGGAAACCAATGGTTGCACCAGCATCCGCAGATAACTGCGTTTTCAGTACCTATACAGTACAGGTACGCTGAATGCACTAAACGGTCCTGCAACTTATCCAACCTCCAAGTCTAGAACGGAGACACATGTCAATCCATTGCACAAAGTCACAGCCTCTCGTATGACCAACTAATATCGGTCAACGGGCTGGACGTCAATTGTACCACGCTTCCAGCCGTTGGACAGCCCATATGTCTCCCTGGATTCTGCACCCTTTACACAGTACAAGCGAATGATACATGTGTTACGATTTATCAGGCAAACAACATTGGCTGGACACAGCTCATTGCATGGAACCCGTGTGTCTGCATGTTTGTAAACATCGTCTCTAGCTCTGAATCGTCGTTTCATGCATCTAGGCAACTTGATAGCTATTGCTCCAATATCGATAGCCAAGTCGGGAAAGGGATATGTATTAGTCCGCCTGGGGGTGGATATACACCGACTACGACGGTGCCAATTGTCACAGGTGACTCCATATCTACTAGGTTCGATCACGATGTTAAGGCATTTTGTCAAATTAGGGTCGCCCACTGCTATTGCGTATGGATTTTAAGTATTTCGAAACAAATTTATCTGATGTAGCTAATGCAGTACACCTACTGCCGCAATCGCTCCAGGCTCTGACCGCGAATGCGGTCTTTGGTACCAAGCAGTGGCAGGAGGTGAGCCAGTGCTTTGTCAATGCTGGTACTTCGGATTTACCCCTGTTACAAGACACTTGCCCACAAATAGTACAGCATTTCCAAATTACGAACGACACTTTCTATGAGGTGAGCCATCTTCTCCACTTTATTTCCAACGTAAATTCGTAATTAATATTTACCGTGTAGTTGAACCCCTCTCTAGACCAAAATGTGAGTCGGCAGACCGTAATCTTTGGGTGTCTGTGTCTGAACACATTGTCACATAGTGCGATAATCTGCTAGCAGGGTTTGACTATTGCGTCGCCGCTTTTCAAGGTGTGTCTCGACGAAGATCATTCTATATCGTATACCACAATCTAAATAAATTTGTGAGAAGATACTTCTGAAACAACAACGACTCCTCTGCCTACATCCACCTTCGCGTCTATGATAAATTATTTCAGTGAGGATTGATCAGTAATAGGTGCCAAAACCTAGCACTGATACCTTTATATGATTCAGATGGCTCCGATTTCCCAGTGGGTACAGGATTTGCCCAGGTAACTACCACCGGAAATGTCAGCGCTTCCCCGGTGACCGTCCCACCAACTGCCCCTACTCGGACCCAACAAGTTATCATTCCCCCTACAATTGCCCCAGGAACGATAGATAATAGCACATGTCTTCGATGTAAGCCGTAAACTATCTAACAAGCTCTATACTCACTCGATTTCACGGCGTACATGAAGACTACACTGTCCAACCGGGTGATACTTGCTTCGGGATTGAAGTTATATTCAATATCCAGGATAGTTGGTTCCATCAGTGGAACCCACAGGTCTGCATTGCTTTATTTCTACATGGCCAATTACGCGAGCTGAGACCCGATTAGGTCAACTCGGAATGCACTAACATAGAGGTGGAAAGACCGTGTTCTACTGATCCCTGTAGTAATTCATGACTGACTACCACTTAGGTCGGACTGGCGTATTGTGTATATGGGCCGATTACATTCACGACTCCCATCATCACGCTTCTACCAACATCGACTGTTGCATCCTCGACTGTCTCAGCTTCTAGCCCTACCTCTGGGATTCCATCAAGCACTCCGACGAATATTGCGAGTGGTACGATCACAACGGGATGCTTAGGTCTGTCCAGTCTGTAAGCTCCTTCAGCTCGCCCTATTAACGTCTTGAAAAATGTCAGAATATTACACAGTTCAGTGCGTCGCTGTATTCTTCATTGATCAATCGGCAACAATTAAGATTCATTCACAGATCTGGTGATTTCTGCGGAAAGATAGACGATCAATTCGGGATCACACTAGACCAACTGCTTACTTGGAATCCTGAAATGTAACATTCTTTCAGTTCCTTTTTAAGTCCTCATATTAACGTCAGAGCTGAATAGTAATTCTGGATGTGAGCCTAGGCCTCTAATTCAGCGTCTTTATTTCGACTGACAGGACCTGGAAGGCACAAATATTCAAGTAGGTTTGGCGTACTGTGTCAGCGGCCCAGCGAGCACAGTTTCTTCCAGTTCAACACCTGTACCAAGTCCAACAGCCTCTGGAACAATGTAAGCTGCCAGCGTGTCTAGTATCTCGTGATATGACTGATCGAAATGGTTGCAAATAGAACCGTCGGATGCACTGAATACTACACCGTTGTGTAAGTTCAATTTAAAAATTGCTTGAGTCGTACGTTAACAGTCCACCAGCTCAGGCGACTCATGCCCAGCGATAGAGTCAAAATTCTCTATAACGTTTGCGCAATTCCAACAATGGAATCCAGAAGTTGACGCTAACTGTGAGTCGGCTCCGCCATAAAAGGCTCACCATCTAACCCACACGCACATAGGCGACAATATCTTCGTTGGGCTTCAATACTGTGTTGCTGGTCGTGAGTATCCAAACAACGCAACCATATAATCCATATACTTACCTTGATCTAGCGGCGTCCACAAGCACGATCACCACTTCCCCAGCTGCAAGCCCAACGGCAAGTGGCACAATTACACCGGCACAGGGGTGCAAGCTATATTACACCACAGTCTCTGGAGATTTCTGCTTCAAGATCGAGACCCAATTCAATATCACCTTGGCGCAGTTCTTGGAATGGAATCCCGAGATTAATTCTGATTGCACTAACCTTCAACTGGGGCTCGAAGTAGGTGATTCGCAGATCCATCCATGTCAAAATGCTGATGGCCGGACATTACTAGTACTGTGTTTCTGGTCCTTGAGAGTGGCCTTTTTTTTGATATATACAGTATGAGGATGAACACAATGAACACACACTGCTCATCTACCAAATTTTCTCTTGTCTGATATCACCCAAATCTAAATCACTGCCTCGTAAGCTGAGTGGGTTGTAGGAACCGGTATGGTGCTGGGGACGGAACAAAGAATGAACAGACCTTGGTTATTCGAAGGGGGACCTTGAAGGACCCCAGTGGAATATACCCTCTGAGCCTCACAATCTTCTTGCTCCTGCATCGCTCTCTAAGCTTAGCTGGCTACTGAAGAAATTCAAGCAACTCCGCACACCACTCACAACAAATTTACGCATCAAATTTTGCTCAATTACTCTCGCGCGCGCTACTTTGAGTTGTGCTTGTTAGTCCGTACGTTTACGCGTCTAATACCGTCTCGCTCCCGCTCACCTCGTAGTTCGGCACGGGTGGTATAGTATGCGGTTACACCCTCCATCAGCGTTGCGCGTACCTCTCTGGTTTCATCTTCTCTTTCGTTTTGATTTTGATTTTGGTTATTTCTAAAACAAGGAATAATGATAGTAAGATCAAGAGAGACAACACGAACGCAAACACATACACGAGCACGAGCACAAGCACGATGACAGGGATGTCTGTAAACTCGACGCCGACATGCTCTTTGAATGCGCAGGTGTTGACCTCAATATTGACGTGTACGGGTCTGGATCGAATTATGTTGTAGATTTGGTGGGTGTGGAAGAAACCCATAAAAATGAAAACACTGGTGTACGCAAGAATTCATACGCACCAGAGGCAGCATTCGTATCTGTGTACTACACGGATGACGGGAATGCGCAGATAAACTGTGCCTTGAGGCACAGAGCTGAGCATACGGCGGCCGTCGAGAGTCAAATTCCAGAGCCGCCTTGCAAAGCAATTTGAGGATGTCACACTTTCGGGCGCAGCACAGATGAAGAGCGGCAGAAATACGATACGTGCCAGTTTTTAGAAATTATACGACCTACACAGAGGTTGTACGGCACTGGTATAGGCCACCAGTGGGGTCGTGGTAAACCAGTCAATAAAAAACACAGACACACAGACAATCACATGTTCTGTGCTGTGAGTCGACACCCAGGTACACACTCAGAGGCACGAGAGACCCATTTTCCAGCCAGCCCGAGACTCAGACTCAAATACAGCCATAGAGACGACCACGGCGTTCGCTATGTATACAGGGTCAACGTCCAGTCCCGAGTGCCGATGGAAACAAAACACTAAAAAGAACTTTCCAGACAGCAAGATAGGGACGACAGACACTCCCGTAGCGCTTAGCTGCTCAAATCAGATAACCATCGCACCACAGCGCAGGAGATGGCGTATTATATGCACGCAAAGTAGAGTCAAAGCACACACCTGCAAAACCACTGTACAACCCTCCTACACGCCTGCATGCACATCGAGCTTCTCGAAGGGAGCAACCGCATCACCATGTACACCAAGACACCGTCCTCAGACCTGTAAACGTAAGTATTTGTGCACTGCGCTTGGATGTCTAAGTGCATATATGCGCCGTCTAGAGGCTGGGGAGCATCCCAAGCGTCATCGTAGCTTTTTTTAAGACCCTGCGACACATGTGAGATCATTATGGAGGGTGTGGGGGTGACGCCAACACAGAGAAGGATGGTGAGACAAAAAGGTGTTCCTGGTAGAGGTGATGGAGAGTGTGGAGTGCATAATCAGGCGAACAATTGGATGGGGAGTACATGGACTTGTTAAGGCAGAATGCAGATGGGGATTGGGGAAGGCATCAGTGTGGTTCATATTCACCACACTCAAGCCCGCGCCTACGTCTACGCCCATGCGGACGACAACGCTCTTAAAGGTGTATTAGGACTCGGCTCTCGAGATCGCTGTGGAGCGCATCAAACCAAATGGAGCTCATGGCACCCTGTGCTGCGCTGCCTTTGGCCTAGCAAATAACACGACATAGATGGATGCAAAAATCGAAGCACATTGAGGGGAGTGAGTTGGGGGTAAACAGGAGGGTGAGGGTAGTATGTCGTCAAGATATCAACGGAATGGTGGTATAGAGAATGAGCGTGAAGTGTGAAGTAACCTGACTCACCAGCATTGATATAACCGCAGATTCCAACAAACGGATGAAACCGGATGAGAGATGCTTGGCGTCCATGTCGAGCTCGCCGTCGTATTAACGGGGTGGCGCATAAGGCATGAGTTTGCGCACAGGAAACAACATATAGAACACGAGATAGCAAAAACATCATTTCCACTGCACTGGATATCACGAACTTGATCATCCGTCACGACACAGGCCAGCACACAAATGTCATATGGACACGGTGTTGCTGCACTGGCGTCGATGCAGAATGTGTTTCCAGTGCAGTGGGGAAACGAGGATGATAGAGGTGGAGGTGGAGGCTTGCAGTATTCCCGCAGTGTCGGTTCCAGGCGCCAAAGCGAAAAAAAAAAAAAAAAATCAAACATTACCACTCACCTAGATGCTCCTCCCCCCTCCTCTGTGCTTAGACCCTGGTATCCTTCAACCCATCCCCCCAGTCGCGTATTTCAGAGTTTGTGTTGTCATTCGAGTGGCTGGGGGAAGAGACGGGTCGCGGTCGTGGATGGTGGTGGAAGACGACAAACGTCGCGTTGTTTGTTGTCAAGGACATTCAAACTCCGCTTTGCCTGACACGCTCGGCAGGGCATTGCTATCACTTCACTATGGAAAGCCGGAAGAGCGAGGTGCCCAGACACGAACCAAACATCGTCCGGCAGGTATGCCGAGTGATCGATAGGCAACACACAATCCCGCTACGCCTGAATGACTTCTGGCACCCTCCACCGAGTATACAAATAAGTATATTCCGTTACATACTTAGGTACGTTATTTTTTGCCGTCTATCATTTAGTTCTGCCCTGTAAGAAAGGCAATAAATTGAATATTGTTGCATGATTAAGATGACCACGGTATTTGGGCCTTGGCTAGCGCATTGATGATACGAAAGGAAGTCAACTAGGACAGGTAAGCTGCTTTTAAAAAGAGCCAGAGTGCTTACATATACAAACCAGACTTTGGTATGCGCTCAGCGCAGCGGGCGGTTGGTCACGGGCAATGGATGTGATGGATATGAGAGAAGATAAAAAGGAGGTGGCTAGGGCGGGTGAGAGAGCACGGTGAGTGGTGTAAGCTCGACCTCGTTGAAACCTTGAGATGAGGATGAAAGCCTTGATGTGAGCGAAAACCAATGGTGGGTGGGACGATCCGGACTGTTTCCCACACCCCCAACTATCTTCCTTTTATCTTATCTATAATTTTCTTTTCTGTGGACTTCACCTTCGCTCCGTCCACCCAATACACGCAGTCCTTTAGCTCATTTTCTTTATTTTTTATTCCTATTTCTTCATTTTATTCCCCTTAAAACTAACTTGTACAGTTGTACTCCACCTTCATGTATTTCCCATTTAACCCTCTTATATCTCTTTCTTTGTCTACTTCCTTTGAACACCTTATTTTTACAGTATAAATGCAGGTATGTAGTAGCTAGAGAACCGGTGTCGAATACACAAATACAGAGTAATTTAATTTGTCTATTCGGCCTCTAAGCTTCATTTTCGACAATTTTCCATGTGCCGCTACGGAACCGCTGTTACCTTCGGAGCCACATTTGTCACTAACGTCACAAACCCTTTCTTACAGGCCATAACTAAATAATAGAGGGCAAAAAACAACTCGAAAAGTCGGCTTCGACGCAATTACCCGCCATGCCAATAACTAGTAAAATTAATGTAATAATTATTTGTGTATCCAAATTACCTACCCATGGCAGGTAATACCTAAAGTATGTGACGGAGTATACTTATTTTGAAAATGGACTCGGTGCAGGGTGTCGGAAGTCACTCAGGCATACCGGGATTGTGTGTTGCCTATCGATCACTCGGCATACCTGCCGGACGATGTTTGGTTTATGTCTGGGCACCTCGCTCTTCCGGCTTTCCATACTTCACCGCTGTTTTATAACTTTACTACACATTGCAAAGTCTAAGAAACATGTATTACCCACGGTATGACCAACACGAGAGCTTTCATCGTGTTTATTTACTCTGAGGATCATCTCAAAATTTCGGCATTTTCCACCCATTCCGCCGGCTTCATATTCTCAATCAACCATCTACACAGCCTTGTGTACTGTATATGTACCACAGAAGGTCGATAACGCTTAAAACAGCTCTAACACGGCCCCCACTTATGTGTTTCCTCCTGGAAATGCTCATATTGCAACTGGAATTCACCAAACTTCTGGGAAACTTCGAATCGCCGTGACGACGTTATATTTAGCTGAGCGCTGTTAGCCTAACCTGAACTTGGAATGGTGCAGAAATAACGCGACTGGAATGAGCTGGAACGATGTATCGGGGGAGGAAGATGATATTGACCTTTGAGTATGGTATGATTTTCTGGGTTTTGATGAACAGTTTGATCTCCCTTGTATACGATGTACTGATGCCACCGCTCTTGACCGCGAACCACATCATTGAGTGAGGGTTTTCTTGTTTCTTTTTTGTAGCACCACGCTAACGATGCTCTGCAGATTCTGATTTGATTTTTGGACGTCCGCCGAGCGCTGTTGCAAGGTTGAACAAGGTATGTTTTGCCTGTTGCTTTGCTGGCCTATGACTGACCTTGTATTGTAGTTTTCATCTCGACGCTATGTATCGAGTTCCGGCGAGCAGGACAGCCATGTTGGGGTTGTGGCAATGGTAAGTTCACGTCTTGTGTATGTTTGATTCCCTCGTTGACCTTTTTATTCTGGTTTTTCCACTCGTGTTGCTCTGACGCAACATATCGACGTCCGCCGAGCTAGGATGTTGTGCTTCCCTGGCCCGTTTTCGAGATGTATGTACTGTGAGTCTATGTCTCTCACTTTTCTAAGCTCTATCTGACTTTTTATCCATGTTTCTCACTCGTAATGCTGTGACACAACATATCGACGTCCGCCGAGCTAGGGTGTTGCGGTTCCGTGGCCCGTTTTCGAAAAGCATTCATTGTAAGCCCATGTCTCCTGTTTCTTCAAGCTCTTGCTAACATTTTACGCAGGTTTTTCCACTCGTAATGCTGTGAGGCGACATATCGACGTCCGCCGAGCTAGGGTGTCGTGCCTGCCCTCCCCACTCTCTAGCCGTGAGCTGGTGTGTGTTCCTAGGTCTGTTGGTGTTGTGGGAACTGTAAGTTCATGTTTTGTACTTGCATCAAACTTTCCTTGACCGTTTTATTCAGCTTTATGCGCTGACGCAATGTATCGACGTCCGCCGAGCTGTCTTGTCAAGCCGATCCTGTGGACCGCTAGATGCAGAGGAAGGGCTATTCCCTCCGAGGTGTAAGTTCATGCCTTATACTTGTGTTATTCCCTCCTTGACTTTTTACCCAGGTTTTGTGAACTCGTTGTGCTCTGACGCAACGTATCAACGTCCGCCAAGCTGCCTTGGCCCCGTTTCTTAAGACGATCCCGTAAGCCGCTGGATACAGGTTGTGGTAAGTCGATCACAGTATGCGCATTGTAGCACTGCTTACCTGTAATTGTTAGTTAGTCCGTATTGATTTCCGGCGGTCTGGCCGTCAGTTATTTCCAAGCACCCTTGTCACATATGCCACCGCTATATATCCCCTTCTGCACGACAACATCTTTGCGGGATCTGTAGTCTTTTCACAGTCTATGCGTCCTGTGATGGTTCTGCACATACAGGTAGTGGTAAGTTGATTACAGTATGCGCGTTGAAACTCTGTTTACCCCGAATTCTAGTTATGCCCCAACGCATCCTGCAGTCTGGCCGTCAGTTATTTGCAAGCACTTTGCAGTTATACTGCCCAGCAGCTGGCCTTGAGGTTTTACAGCACGTCTGCGGTTTGCACGGTAAGTTGATTAAGTTGATTACAGTATGCGCATTTAAACTGTACTTACTGGAATTGTTAGTTATGTCCCAGTTGGTGGTATCACGTAAGTTATTTCCTCTGTAGATAGACCGGTTACGCCCCAGTATGGCCTTCGGGCGGGGCTAACCTCTGCTTGTACGATAAATTGAAGGTGTTGCAATGCATGTATGAGAATGAACACAATGAACACATGCTGCTCATCTACCAATTTTTCTCCTGTCTGATATCACCCAAATCTAAATCACTGCCTCGTAAGCTGAGTGGGTGAATGGGAATTTAGCAGGCTCAGTTTGAGAGCGGCATCTCTGGTCATAGACAATATTCACTATGAAAAAAATTGAACGCCCTTTCTTTCCTTCGTTCTATCTCCTGCATCCTTGACCCTTGGACCCGGATATTCCTGTCAAGTATCTCATTTGTTCAGACATCTTGCTGCAAAATGCATTCGGCACTTGGGATTCAAGGAACTGAATTTCCCATGGTCACATGAGATCTTGATTATGTCAAAGATAACCGAATTCTTATCTCACTCCCCAACACCTTTGTGCGACAACGATATTCACACCATGAAAGAGTTGAATAGTGGTCAGACTTATCAATATTTTGTGGAATCCAAGGTATTTGTACTATATTAAATTTTTATTGGATACTAACTACTATTTGTTTGGTGCCTATATGGCATCAAACTCTGGGAGCTGCTCTGGAGCCTCTATCACCTGAAAGGCGAGTTCTCCACCTTTTTTTCGGTGACGCGGGCGCTCTTTTATTACCAAACGTCCCTGCGAGAACCCGTCAGCCAGGCACCTCGGTTGTGCCGGCTTAATCTGCGGCCTCCGTGCGGCCCTCTTTGTCTCTGCGACCCTGTCTGTGGCCGCCCTTTCTTCCCGAAGAACCTCGGTCCCTGCCGAGGTGCTTGTTTCACGACATGGGTCCAGTGGCAACCCTGCTCGTGCCCGCTTGACGGCAGAAGCGGGTTCACACCTGGATCAAAGTGCAATTGGGATGGGATGGAATGTCAGAGATTGAGATTAATGAGAAATAGTGAGTGGAACGTACCTCTCGCTGTCTGCCGTCGATATTCTTCGCTTCCGAGTATATCTGGAAGCGTTGGCTGCTGGCCTAATTTCAACAGTTGCAGTCAGTTGGTTTATGTTTGTTCATTGGACGATAGGATGACTCGTACCTCTTTATTTTTGAGGTATAGTTTGCCATTCTAAAGAAATTATGCGACACATTGGATTCAGTTTTACACTCTGGAAATGAGAAAGGGGAAAATGTTATCATACCCTCCATTACGGTGTCCAAGCCTAGGAAGAGGCTCGACGGGATTACCCCCGGAGCTCCCTTCGCGGTTTAAGTCCATCTGGATGGATCTCTTGTGATAGCGTATTTCCTTTTCTCCATTGTTAGAGTGGAAATCGCCGGTACTATCGCTTGAGAGGTATTTGTGGCTCCGGCTGTGATAGTACGAAATCAATTGATCAACGCTTGAAAGCGTTGGAACCAATTGTTGTGTTCGTTTCTCATCTTCTATGGACACCCTAGTGTGGGTATTTGCTGCCTGTGTAGATGGGTCGGCGTTGGTGAACCAGACTCCGCCGTGAATGACATCGATATAGCGATTTGGTTGCACGTTTTCTGTGGCAGCACTCGTCGAGGACGTGGACGGATAATGCCTGGAGAAGTTGATTAGTTTTTAACCTAACTCCGCGACGATAGACGCACCCATCATCCACGTTCATCGATGGATAATTTCCAAAGTTCCCGAGAGCCAGAGATTGACGTCTGCTTGATGACGTCTGATTGGAGGTGTGTGGACTGGTTGGACAAATTTCTGAATGCGAAATCGATGGTTGAATAGCAGGGTCGGGAAAGATCGGGCATGCATCGGGACTTGACACACGTCCTTGACCTATCATGGGGACAAGGTCAAATGAGGAACTAAACAATGCTATTCGTCGATGCTCGGTCAGCGTGAAATCGCACATGAAGAATTCAATCCTTACGATTGATGTCCTCAAAAGAATAATGAGGAAGTGGGTCTAGTGTAGGCTCCTTGGACAGTTCAAGGCTGGATGAAGAACCTGACGCTTGTTGAACATGGGAAATCGGAGACGAGAGAGTGGCTGGGTTGGCAAATGGTAGGTATGAACACCCTTCATCCGACTCGGTCAATATCGCTGTTTATCGTCCTACTGTCAGCGTTGCGCAGCACAAATAAACAGCCCCATTGCTTACTGTTTATGCCTTCCAGACTTGTATAAGGATATGAATTTGATACAGCTGCAGGTTGAACAGGAATGTGGAGGTTACATGAAAACAGTGCCGCCGTTTGCTGGGAGCCAGTGATTACATCTTCGTCGCCGGCGGTGTTGTCAGGAATGTAAGCCATTGATGACGCGCTCCCGGGTAGTATAGTATCTGAACTTTCTGTAAACAGATTAAAAATTGATAAGAGATCTAACTGAATTGTTAGTATCGAAGATACTCGCCATCGGAGAGTCCAGAAACAAAGAGGCTCCAGTCGAGTGTGTCACAGTAATCCATGATTCAAACAGGATGTACTAGTATCTTGTTCTGCGGTAGGGCTTGGGGTAACAATGGAAGAGGGAAAGGGGGGAGCAATATTTCGACAAGGTGTGAAGGCTGTATAAGATGACTCGTCGAATCCTCGTGTATAAAATGATGTTGTAGCTTTTTAGGCAGAAAAACGTTCTGCTTCCCATGAACACACACAATCAACGTCTTTGTGTGCTTACGGCCGCACCATTTCCCTGACGTGCCGAGCAAAATGACCTGTCATCCACCTCATGTCCTATTTCCACCACACAACAAGTGACTAGTGATTGGTTAATATGTCATTTCTCACAGGTCTATTTATAATAAGAGCCACTGAGTTCAAGCTGACTTTCTGGCCTTGAGTGTAACAGTTAGGCAGACCTCTATGACCCAGCACTACGGTTAAGACAACGAGTGAGCACTCGTGTTTCTAACACTGTATTTCAGCTATAATACCACACTACCATCCGTCTCCAATCTAGGAAGTATTGCGGTTCTGGGAGAAGGTGAGACTCGAGAGAAGCGGGAAACTAATGAATCCGAGCCAAGTCAGCAAGAAGACGGGTTGATTAACCAATGAGTAAACTTTTACTCGATTTAGAATGATTCCGTCTGATGGGTCGTCATTTAGTGTGTGAATGGTGTGTGTTTTGTCGAGAAGTTCAATATCTTTTCCCCCTACGAATACATATAATCAAATTGTTGGAGTGCTAAAACACAGTATTGCAACACCGGTACATACGCTGCCACTCATGTCCACTCGCTGCGTCGAGGCCCACCGTGTTACAAAGAAAGATGCCGAAGCATGGCGGCAATTCAAGAAGATGAACAGGAACAAGCACCGGAACCTGAGTCGCATATGCCAAAGGTCCTGCTGTACATTCGATGCTGCCATGGATTTACCACACTCACAGTCGCGTCATTGTAACTAACATGAGTCCTCTGAATGCGATGTGTGAGCTCCATTCGCCGTTGTTGGCGAATCATAGACGGACTTGATAAGGCAACACAGAAGAGCATGAACACGCGTTCAAAGTGAGTGGGAGACACTCCTGACGCTGGTTTTCCTGGTGTTCACTTCTGACTTGTTCGTGGAGTGGAGAAGAATGATGTAGAGCACAACCGAATTTCATGTGCACAACTAACAAAATCCGACGGGGAGGTGGTCAACCTAGGCGTGCTAGGTCTCGAGACACCGTTGTCGTGGGATTCAGAAAAAGAGCAGAAAGGTGTCGTTGGCGGTGGATGGGGAAATATTGCGTAGGCATAATCCCTGGAAATGTTAGAGGTGATAGACGGATGTAAAACGGTAGAAAGGGGTTCAAAAAGACTGTAAACCACTTACTTTCAACGACCCCTTTCCTACATTTCCCCTCCACGCACACTGTACTACCCACGCACGAAATCAGCATTGCATACCTCAGTGCTTTCCTTCTACAGTAGCTGCGATCATTCCGCTTCATGTGCGACTGGACGAGGCGGTGGCTAAGAGCCAAGTTACTTTTGTTTGGTCATGTTGTTGGAAGCCGATTGTCGTCGCAAGCCGGGAACGGCCAGGAACATGATTCAGGGGCTGCAGCATCTTGATTCGCTGGCTCCGCGATGTAAATGGTTGCAAAAGCACCCACCCTGCGACGTCGTGTAATAAAATATCTGGTCCATTTGAGTGATTAGTAAAAGAACTGCCCACATGGCAAATTGTCGGCATAGTTTTCCCAATTTTAGACGATCTAGCGAAAAACAGAAAGTCTGGATTGAGAGTCACCATATGGAGCCTGTGAGATTCATCGATAAGAGTCCCATTGTTCTCTGTGTGTAGAGATTACAGCTACCCGAAGTCCTCATATATTGTGCATTTTTGCGAAACACGATAATCGATGCCTCTTTGAAACATTGTCAAGCTTACAAGTGAGTAGGATGGTTTATCAGATATCGCAAACACAGTTAGACCTAACACATTATTGAAGAAATGGCCGGGACTGCATTTTCAAGCACTGTTATCAGTTTATCACCGTCACGATCATTTTCATTGCCAATTTTTATGGCTTGTAAAAATACTCCAACGAGTACTTCAATCCAACATCAAGCATCAACGCGCCCCTTCGTCACAACGCGCCAGAGAGGGGAATGTAAACTTCAACGTGATACATCCATCATCAACGAGTACATGGCACGCTTCCAGGCTCAATATGAAATCCTGTAGAGACAGTACCAATGCCTCAATATACCCAAACAAGGATAGAAGGTATAACAGTCCCTTTCCCCTCTTTGTCATTCCAGCGCGCTGATGTTAACTGTACAGCTAAGGACGAGGTTAAGGACATTGTATCTGCACAAGACTTTCCAATCTTGTCAGATGAACAATCAGAGGAATTGTTCGGCTTCAGGGAAATGGAGCGCTACGTCAATTACAACGAGCCCGAGACGGAGTCAGAGGAAGATATGTGATACCCGGACATGGAGGAGCTCACCAACCATAGCATGGACCTCAACTACGAAAATAATGCGAACAAGGACGAGGCTAAGGAGACCGTAGCTGCACACGACCTTCCAGCCTTGTCGGATGAGCAGTCGGAGGAAGGGTTCAGGGAAATGGAGCGCTATGTCAACTACAACGATGACTCCGATTACCTCAATATTAACAACACCACCAGCCATGCACCATCTAGCTGGAGGAATCCGTCAACTTCTGCTGGTTCCATCGCGACATCGTCAATGCCACAGCCCATATCATCCAGATACTCGGTGCGTCTTTTTCTATCATTGAAACCGCCAAAGATTGAATTTTCTGTGATGAAGGAGATAAATCATATCCCCCCCCCCCCCCCCCCCCCCCTTCAAATTTTTATGCCTACAGGTCTTACCCGGCTGCTTGGGTCACTCCACCATGGCCACTGCCCGCTTCTTCTCCAGCCACAACAAGCCTTCACTTCCTTTCTTCTATGTCGCATGTTCCTATCACTTCAAAGGCAAAGCCAGGTCGTCGAAGGTAAGTTCTCCTTCTTTATCATTCAAAGTTCATGGACCAATTCAATATATTACTCTTCAGGCCCCCGCGCACCCACGCAAAGCGCCGAAGTCGCGTTCGACTCGGAGTCGCATTGGAGAGACCCCTGCGCAGAAGAGTGCGCGGCGCAAACGTACCAGTGGGGTGCTAACCCCCTACGAAGTGGATGCTCTGCCGTCCGCAGAGTATACAGACAGGGCGGTTCGTTCAATCCTCAAAATACCGTATAATATTCCGCTAGAAGATGCGTGGCCATAGGGCCCGGACCCATGGACAATCTATAAACAAGCACAGGTACTTATGTTAGCAATCTGCTGCTGCAATCACAAGGCAACATTTCATGAGATTGAAATGTATATTATGGGAAAGTACCCTTTGTTGGAAACAACGGAGTATGGTACAGAATGGCGGGTAAGCCAAATTCTCCTTCGCAAAATTAAACAGCTGATGAGCATTTATTGTGACGAATAGAGTACGTTACGAAACTATCTCAGCGCATATCCTCACTTCGGGAGATTGCGCCGTGAAAAGGGATGTGGGGGCCCCTGGACGCTGGATATTACTATGACTCGACAGCTGTTTGATATTTATGTTTCTTAGTGTATATATGTGATTTTTTTAAGCTTGAGCAAACGTTGACAGGTTTTGAATTATGAGTAGAGATACTGCTGATCAAGACTCGAGTGGGATGTCCTCATTGGTCTCATCTCCATCTGCTGCCTGCAAAGTGTTATATGATTAAAATTAAAATTAATCATCCATGCCACGAACTGACCGACGAGGGCCAGCCACCAAGATTGTAAAATCCGTTGTACGCAAGCAGGTTAGGTGTTTTGTCCGCTACAATTTGATGTCATGCTTTGATACAACGCTGATAAGACAAGAAAGGCGTACGGATGTCATGTAATATTCCCCCATGTACGTATGCCCAGAAGTTTGAAGGTATTCTTGTTGATTCTAGAGACTTCAGGCAGGCCGTAAGTCCAGATACATGCGGTGCAGCCTGTGTAATTCATGGTTAATTGCCTATGAAATGTACAATTTCCGAGTCAGTGACGCTACCATTGAAGTGCCAGTGTATGTAGTGCTCCCTCCGTGCAACCAGGTTGATATTATGTCCTCGCCTGAAATGGTTTACTCATAGGAGTCAAGTAGGTATAAGATCATGGTTACCAGGGGCAAATACATTGACTACACTCCCGTAGTTTGAATGTTTGTACCGTTTATCACGGAAGGTAGTTGCACCAACGGTTATTGCAAAGGGAGAGCGAGCAGGGCTAACGAATTTTGCGTCCTTGTTATTGTTTCCAGCTGCGGCCACAACAGATATCTTTGTGTCAAACAGCTATAACAAACTATGTAAAAATTGTCGAAATAAATATGAGAATCGACCGACATACCTTTTTGACAGAATCGTCAATTGCTTGACTTGCATCACCTCCAATACTCAGGTTGACTATACTTGGACGTTTGGTAAATTTAACGTTGATAAGTATCCAGTCTAACGCCTTGACACTGTAGTGACAATCAGTGATGCTTATTACGAATCAAAAGACTTGATCAAACAGTAAAGTGGAGCGGGAATCTCTGATGCCAGTTTGTTTAGTTGTTTATAAGCATTACTTATCAGCCAATTACTTACTTATTTTCCTGGATCTTCACAGCTATGGCGTTTGCCTCTTTGGCAACGCCGCTACAACGGAAAATTGAAACATTATATCATCATGGTTTTGAAGACAGTTTGTTATATACGCACTATTGCTTCGACATTGCTATCCCGGCGACGTGCGTACCATGACTGGAATAAAATGATATAAGATGTTGAAACAGTAATTATATCATGGCACTTACCCATCGGTATCTACGTTGGGCTGTAAATTTCAATAAAAATAGGGTTCAGTGACGAACGGTATACATTGGTTCCCAACTTACCTTTCCTGTAAGGGTTATTCCCCAAGATGCGCGATTCTCAAAGGATGGCTGACCATTATATTATTATCAATTCAAAGCCAATACCCGGGTGGAGAAATGACGATCTTACATGAGATGTATCAATCCCTAAATCGAGTCAAATCAAAAGCAGGTAAGTGATATTATTATCACAGTTGTAATATAATTTACCCGTGTCTGTTTCAGATACGTCAATACCATGTATCTGCTCAAAAAGGTTTGTATCAGGCTGCTCACCAACAATGTAGATATCTACACCTCTACCGGCTTGGGTATCATAGTAGTAGTGATACTTGGGTTCGACTTTCTCAAGTGGGGCGATCCGACTCAATCTTGCTAAATTCCATGTTGCGTCGGATCTAACATGCACAATTTATTATATCTTGAAACCACTGCACAGAAGGTGAAGAATAACATACTGATGTCCATATGCATAACATTTGGCATCGGCTTCCACGTATTTGACGTCTGAGTGGGCCTTTATACTTTCAATATGGCTTTCAGAAAAACTTCCTGAAAATGGCCCGTTAGTTTCCCTGAGTCGTAAAGCGACCTTGCAGTGCATGAAATTGCTCACCGGTAAACCCATTCAGGACGTGCTCAAACACATGGACAGAGGAAGCAGAGAATGCCTTGACTTGTTCTTCCTGTGATCTTAGGAATGACGACGTCGATACCCCGTCACGTAGAACGATGATGTACGTGTTTGCCTCCGAGTCTGTGGCAATTGGGACTTCTTGGCTTTCTGACATACTTCAGAGGAGCGTGGTTATTTGGCGACTTGTGGTGAGAGGACTGGTGTTAAATACTCCTTCGTGGTGCAATGGTTTTATTATATCTTACATTGGGGCTCCAGTCTCACTCACGCCCTCACAACCGAGTAAAATTCTCTGTTATCTTCTTCGCATGTCATAGATGATAGCAGTCCATGCGGAAGTTAACATAGGATTTTGACCATGGAGATGAACATATATGGCTCAGGAGTTATTACATCGCCGTGATCACTCAATTATAACGACTTTGATTGGTGAAAATGACCGTATGGAAAGGTTTATAAGAGGGTAGCTGCTTACCGATGAGATTCCAGTAAGTCCTTTATTGTGTATTTAGAGATGCAATATGAGAATACGATACCGGAAGGGGCATTTGTAAGCCATAAATAAACGCTTGTTTGTTTGTACACGGCAATTCTAGTGTTGCGGGATCACTGTAAAGCCAAACAACATGCTAAGTGTAACCTAGATTTAAAGGTTCTTTCAGGTACCGTTTCCCATGGGTGATTATGAAGAGAGATAGTTAGTTTATTTAGTAGTTTTTGACTCAAGATATCTGGAACGTCCGCACAATGAAAATCTCCGGACGCAAACAACAAAGGAAAGTGACCTGGTGAAGTCATCCATGTATACGGTACTAAGTTGCTATTAACAAGTGTATAAAGGGAACCGCAAAGATTGAACAGCACTTTCACCATATTGACAGCTGAATTTCAATCATGTCCAACGACGCAGTCGACAAAGGTATGTACTCATTCCAATTTTCAACAAGGCAGCGCAGTCTTCTATCATTTAGTGAAGATCTAACTTCGATTCTGTAGAGACTGAACAAGTCCACGAATGGCTTCGCCAACACGGCGTCTCAGATGATCTTCATGAATTTTCAGGGGATCCAGTGAGCAAACTCCAAACGTGGGACCTGCAAATTGAAGTCCCGGTGGACTTTATCTGGATCGGGGTACGCAATGAAACCAACCAACACCATACCGTCTTTGCACTGTTATTCACTGATCAAACTTGATCCTTCCCTTTTCTACTTCAAAAGCTGCGCGGATCGATTGATTTGGTAGTTGCGAATTGTTGTATAGACATCACCGTTGGCATACGTGGGGGCAACAAGAAATGTCAGTGCATGTCAGTGCATGTAAGTGCACGTCGGCACTGACATGCGCTGACAATATAATGTCTATGCACTGACATGCACTGACATCACTTAGGATTTGTGAAAAAGTTGAAGTCTGTACTTATATAAAATGAAACTGTGTTCAGTGCAGGATTACTTAGACGGATTTTGAATGTATTATAAGTGTCTAGAAATCTACTATCCTCCTAGAATTATCTCTATACTGAATACCAAGAGTTGATGCACTGACACATGCACTGACCGCCAAGCAATTGCACTGACTTTGCACTGACATGCACTGACGGTGCACTTACATGCACTGACGGTGCACTCACATGCACTGACATACACTGACCTTCATTAATGGTGCACTGACAATGCACTGACATAGTTTTTACCTTATAATCATGTTATCTTTTATTTCAAATGAAGAACACAATTTTAGGTAAGTAGACTGTATGAGTTTCCTCTGGTCCATCAGCTGTTCCCAAGACCCGCTTGACTAGGGTGCTTCAATGGGACTTTGTAATTCCCTTTCCCTTTCAGCTGTGACATGGGGACATCGAAATACTTACTAGAAATCCGCACCCCAAGCCAAGGCCAATACCAAAGCATTGTTGCGCCTGCAGCCAAGGATGATCCCAAATCATTGTCAAACAGGATCAATTATACACTGGAATACTCTGAGGCGCCTATTTAATGATTCCAATACAATTCATTCATTCTTCCCACATCTATGCTTGATTTGGTACACCAGATTGTTACTTGAAAATGTAGAGAATATATATTTACTTCTATATCTTGTTATTTAGCTATGCCTGACCCAGAAACTCCGAGACCGTATGCTTTAATCATCCCCCCAAGTTAACTTTCTCACGGCCCCAATTTAACAAGTTCAAATTTTGCCACCACACCATCACGATGAACTAACCAATGCACTAACATAACCCTGCACGCACAGGCATGTACTGACACACCATGACCAACTTATAGATTATTGGAAACATGCACTGACATTGCACTGACATCACTGCAGTCTGCACTGACATTGCACTGACATTACTGTGGTATGCACTGACATGCACTGACCGCACTGACATTGCACTGACATTTTCCAGTGCCCCATACGTGGATGGCCAAACGGAAGCGGAGGACAAATTGGGACTATATCTGGGAATCTTCTCCCTGGGATCACTTTGGCTGTTGGTTACGATGTTGCTTCGATGCAAGGAACCATCAGAACGTATCTTGCGGAGGGACCCAATCCGAAATGGCTGGAGCTTGATGTGGACCTTCGTGTATTCAACCGCGCAGTCAAAGAGAAAGGCGTCCAGGTGATTAGGGTCCCGTACGTCAGAACCTCGTTTGTAGACTTCCTGAATATGGTTTCTAATACATTTGATACCCAAAGACTGCACAGAGACTGAGATACACGGTTGCTCATCTCGCGTCGTTGAAGCGGAAAGCCCCCGTTCATTGGGGACTTTGGCGTAAAAAAGAAAGACGAGGAAAGTAGAGGGTTAAGAGGGTGAGAAAAGGGAACAGGAAAAAAACATTGATTACGGACATACGTGGAACAGTCGAATCGTAGTCTGAGTCATACTTTTGCGGGTTGAATCTTGTCAGTGAATGCGACGTCTTCCCAAAAAGGCCTCATGGCAGTGAGCGGGGTCGGATGCGATGATGAGGTATCGTCCTCAATTGCTATAACAGTTACCACAGCATGTGAACTACCTTTGATTGTTGGAAATGTATGCGCATATATGTGTCACCAATCGTCAATAATTTACAAGACAGGCCAACATATGCGTTTCAAGTGGTGCATAACATGCATTAAATCATTCAAATTTTCACAAAATAGGATGCAACGTACATTGGAGCTGACCTTGTTAAAGCCGCCTTCGCGCTCTGAGCGAGGGAGATGTTGATGAACCTGTTGCAGTTGGATTCAACATTTAGTTTCATAACCATAACTCTATAGGGGTGTGTGTGAGAACAGGGGGACACTCATCGAGGCCATGGGGACACGACAAAATAGTGATGGATCATGTGCTCGAAGATATGCCAAAGGCGCTTGAGCTGGGCATGGAAGGAGGTCGAGTCTAGTTAGACTACGAGTATAGCAGGGGAGACGTTACATGTCTAGAGATATGCACCGTTCAAAAACACCCAACAAACCGCGCATATATTTGACAAATAGGACGCGACACATGCTAGAAGTGACCTGACAAAGGGGCGGTCGGGCGCTCAGAGAAAACTAGATGTCAAATAAGTGTCTTCATCTCCAAGGTGGTGGTAGGAACAGCGAGACGCACATGGAAGCCACGAGGACACGTCAGAAGAGGGATGGTAGGGGGTTCTGGCGCCAGTACCTGCTCAATGGGAAATGAAAGGTATGAAAAGACGACCACGAGCACTCAAAAAGGCCTGAAAGGCCAAGAAAGCTGTGGACGCGCGACTCGTGCTTCTGCCACGTATGCAGCCAGCACAAAGTCAAACACGGCCTACATCTAGCATCATTAACTCACGCCGGAGGTCAACAGACACAAAGAAGCCCGGATACCCTTGATTGAAGCATTACATAGTTAGGGAGGCCTGTGAAGCCTGTGAAGACAATGGGAACACAAATGTAGGGCGGGCGGGAGGCGAACTGATGAAGCGCGTGGTGTAGCGGCGTAGGAAAGACGAAGGTATAGTTTGTATGTGCCAAATAACACACGATACATGGAACAAGGTACGATGGACCTCACATTCCACTGCACTGACGCATCTCACCGACGACGCTGCACACAGTATACCACAAGTCATATATAAGCCCCGTGTGAGTGCCACAGCGTCGATATCTTGCATGTTCCAGTGCAGTGGAGAGGAACAGCGAGGGAAGGGGGGTTTTTGGCCGTGGACTATTGAAATTTATGCACGACAACGATCAGGAGCAAGTTCTCACCGAAATCCTCCCCGGACTCCTCAACTGGCTCCCTGCCTCATCGACATCCATTTTCCACTGTCGCCCTGCGTCTATCGTGTTCCACGCGCCTTGCTTTCAAAATTTTATCTTCTGAGTGGCTTCAGTAGAGGTGGAAGTAAGTGGAAAAGAACAAGGAGGGAAAGTATTGTTATTGGGAATGAACAAACGACACGTTGTTTGTCCTTACTGTTGTTAAGGACATTCAAACCTCCGCTTTCACTCACCGCCGCACCCACGAACACCGCATCTGCATATCAACACACAAATACTCGTTAACCTATACGCATCGAGTCCACACCAACGTACAGCACCGCTAGTTGAAGGACGTTCAAGCTTAATTTCAGAAATAAGTTGAAACTACCGAGATTTGTGTGATATTATGTTGCATTGTAGGGGAGACTTCGGTGGCTCCGAGCCGAAAACTCTTCTTCGATCCGGACGCTGTGCACTGTATCACACAACCGACAATGTATGTACATCGCTATCTTCGTTAACAGAGGGAACATGTGGTGGCTTCCTAGGTACAGCCTTATTTATTTTAAGAACACCTCCACTCGTCTCCGATGATCAGATTGCACATTAATGGCACACCAAGAGACACATAAATACCCCTTCAAATACCTCTTTACTCCTCAAAGGCACCCAAATCCTCTATTAAACTTACAGTCCTGCCAATAAGCACCATCAAGAATGCTTATAGAGCAATGAGTACTGACTATTTCCCCGCGGTCTCTACAATTTCATGAAGAATGGGCTAGAACACTGCTGATGCCGAGAAAGACACCAATGACATGTATGCAAATAAGAATATAGATGACAGAAGTCGATAAAAATGCGGAGCGTGTAGAAAAGAAAACTCGTGGACGAGTCTTCCTGTGAAATAGTGCCCAAATCAATGAAATGATCAATTCATGCCACATGGACCCATGACAGTAAATACTGACTTTTCCACGTGGAATTGCGAGGATATCTATTTATGCCTAGTTTATAGTACTATTAATAGGGGCGTATTTGACATCTTGGAACACTGGATGGAAAGACTTGGTATCTGAATTCTCTGGCGCGGAAATGCGGGGTCAACGACATTTCCAACCGTATGGGTCTTGTTCATATGACTTGAAATCTGCCTTGTGAATGATGTCGCCACCCAAAATAACCTCTGATATGATGGAGCGTTGTGCACTACCTGGAACGTTGGAGATAACGTATTCACCAAAAACTTTTTCAAGAATCTATCTGTAAATCCAGCATGCTCGTGCAACTCAAGATTGCAATATTAGCCAACAGATTTTGTCGCAGAGGGTGGGCATGTAACGTGTCATTGGGAGTAACTTACAGAACTCTCAACAAGGGTTTGGGGGTGATTAATTCTATCTCTTTAATGCGCTGAACAGTTATGTGACAGATAGGGGTCGGAATCATTCTCCTAGATAATGAATAAGTGTTAAAACACTTTCTTAACTTGTAAACAGGGATATTATGGCCCCCATGACCGAGCGAAATTTGCGGAGGGAGGGGAAATATTCTATTCCACGTTCTACGGGGGTGACAGTGGCTGGGAGACAATGGGGACAGATGAGTCACAGGTCATACTATGCGAAAAATAACCAATAGCTCCCGGTATATCAATGCGTTTTCAATTAAAAGCTGCGTGTCCATGCATCAAGACAAGACGTATACTGTACAGTGAGAACGAAAATGTCACCTTGGCATCAGTTATCTTTGACGCAAACAACGAGCGTCTGCAAGTGTATGGAGTCAGATATTGTTATTAAACTGACGGCTTCGAGCCTTTATCTGTCAGGGATGCGATGTGTCTCGGGGGACAGCACAAAGATTACACAGCTCTGAGTATGTGTGCAATATTTGATAACTATACAATCCATTGATTTTGATGTGATCTCGAGAGAGTCTATGATGGACATTGGACACATTGTGAGATAATTTACATCTCGTGGATCCGAAATTCACCCTTATGAGTTGTGAGAGATGTTCCTAAGGGTTTATATAAGGCGAACGAATTATCTGGTGTGGGCAATCTGCTACGTATCATTATGTCTACACCTAGCATTGCAGTTCCGGTCGGAATACAAGATGTCATCGGCGCTAGTCTTAATTCTACGCTTGCGCTGAGTTTCTTAATGGGTAGGTGTAATGCACCGTTGCTGGTCAACGATTAGGAACGCTCAATCGGTAGAATTTTAGGCATTTACACGATGGTTTACTCAGGAACCGTGTATATCTATTGCACGTTTATTATTTTGTACACTGGATATCGATTGACATGCGTTTTTATACAGTATGCAAGAGGCAGTCCAGTACAACGAACATTGTTGTACTAGTGGCAATCTCAAGCTTATACTTGTCCTGTCTCATGGAGGTTATACTGCAATGGTATTTTCTGAATCGGTTGGTTTTAAATAACACCAACACCTCAAACTCGATATACTGGGGAGCATTAGGAGGCCTTCAATCTCAATGGATCACACGGGTCCTCAATGATATCTTCTTTTATGCACTATTTATCATTTCGGATGGATTACTGGTCAGTCCAACTGACCACCAAGATACGTATCTCACTGCTGATGCTCGTTGACTAGATATGGAGATGTTACCATGTGTGGGGACGCTCTATACTGGCAATCACACTCCCACTTCTCCTTTTAGTTGCCGAGTTTGGTACGCTGATATCCGGGAGACTCGAATGATAACATCTCTAATTACCTCTCCGTTAAAGGTTTATCATTGTCAGCGACCATCTTTGATGCTCTATTTGCCAATGGAGTCAGTAGTTCAAGTGCCATATTGGCCAGTAACAGGATTGAAAGTGCTCTACCTTTTATCATTCTTGGCACGGCAGTCAGTACTACATTCCTCATTGCATTCAAGATCCATCGCGCGTCGAGGTCCAGCAACTTGTCGTATAGGAGAAGGTTTATTCGCATTGCTGCGATGATTGTCGAGTCGGCTGCGGTGTATTCTTTGATATTACTTGTCATGGCTATAATCACAGCTCTTCCTTCGTCTTTCCCATCGTTGGAGGCTCCTGTGTACATCGCCTTGTACTATGTACAAGCAGTTGCAGTCATAATTGGGGTAAGTGTCTTTCCCAATGTAGTGCGTCTGTTATTAATTTATGTTATTAATTTATGAACCACATAGGGGTTGGCGCCAACGATACTAGTGGCAAGGATTGCCCTCACTAATCCAGCTGCCCACACAACAGCATCGTTGAACCCAGTTTCCCATTTAACGGCCATTCAATTTGGGGTGCATCAGCATCCTGATTCGCAAGTTGCCGCTTGGAACGATGTGGCTTCTGCTAGACCAAATGGCGGAACTCCATTCCAACCAGCAGAAGCAGAGCAGCGGGTGTTGGATTCAGAAAGATTGTCCAAGTCTGGAGAGATTGTCTGGAATAAGGAATTATAAGAAATGTGCTTGTAGGATAGAACGATGATGTACATGGACTAAATGCTTTCGAGGCACTCTACGACAGAAATTGCTGCATCTCTGAGAAGTTAAGTTGCGGAGAAATGAGTGGGCAACCCAGAGGAATCAAACGAGAAGTCGCTGAAGTGCGCGAGAGCCCTGATCCGAGATACAACGCGCAGGACAGGTCCCGGAGAAGGGGAACTCTTCACCACGTTCCGCATTCGATTCAGAATTCGCAGTTTGAGATAGGCATTTGTATTCTGTGAGCAACATGTGTTCAACTTTGCCCACGATCCGCCCTTCAACATCAAACCCATACATATCTACATCTGTACGCCTCCATGGGACGATGAAGCGCATATATGCGCTCAGCTCCAGGCAGGGGAGTCGCCCGCACAGCACCCTCGTCTTCCCGAGTGCCGAGTGCTCGTGCTCGTGACCAAATCCCCTACCTGTGCTCCAAGCGACCAAGCGGCATCGTGGTTGTGTTCTTGTTCAACACCACGCAGAGCATGAGCGATGAGTATGAAGTGTACAGAGTGTGATGTAGACGCAGGCAAGGATGGGCAGTGCTGCTGCTGCTGCTGCTGCTGGCCGAGACTGCAGAGTCAGCCGTCAGCTCAAGTTCCAAGTGTGTGGAGTCAGTGTTTATCAGAATGCGGGATGCATCTTATGACGTATTCGTTGGGGGATGGCGCGGGTGAAAGCGTAGAGGAAAGAGAGGGCTCGACAGAAGCATCACCAGAAGCATAACCAGGGCCAGGGCCAGAGCCAGGGCCAGAGCCAGAACTAACACTACCGGAAGTGACACGCGCAGAAGAGTCTAACGGAAACTCTTCATAGAGCTCGGATTAAACATCCGGGACTGAGTGTGTGTTTCTCTCTCCGTGTTCCCCATCCCGTTCTGCATCGTGTGCCCCATCTACCTATTTCATGCCCACACCTACGCCCATCCCAATATCAACACCCGTAAAGGCCTGTTATAAGTCGTCCGTCAAGACCCGTGTGGTGCGCATCGAACCATTGCCACCCGTGGAAGGCCACACGTAGTGCGGCGAGTTGCAATGTTTAGGAAGAACATCGGGTGCTTAGCCCCACAAATGGGAGGAAATTTAAAAGGGGAGGGAATGCTTTGCGTGGTGAGTGCGATGTTGAGGGTAAAGCGATTGTGTTGAATGCGGAGGGAGGGTAGGACAAGTGGGGTTGACAGTGTTGCGTCAGTGGAAGCGTGGAAGCGTGGAAGAAAGAAGTAGGATACAGGCTATGACTATCACTCACCAGGACTGAGATAACCACCGAACGCAGAGAGCGGGTGAAACCGGGTGAGAGAGGTGGCAGGGTTGTGGGACAGGCAGGCTACGGCGACTCATCGTTGTGTGCGGTCGGGGGCCCTCAGTGTGTTTGGAATCCATGTCAAGCTCGACAGTATGCTCCTTCATTCGCACCCTCATCGTAATATCCTCTATCCTCCTCCTGTGTCATCTGTTCATTTGACCGCGTCTTGGATCGTCAGTGGTCCAGTTGACGGCGGCGGTACTCGTTCAAGAGCGGCAGTACAATGGGGTTGTATCCAATCAATCTAGGAGGAACAAGATGCAGAGAATACGGAGGTTGAGGAGGTAGTGGTCAATGTTAACGCACCTTGTTATAACCCACTGCCGAGCGATAAGCGGAAACAAAACCTTGACTTGACGTAGGAGCGGGCTTGTTTTGCACCCCGCAATACATAGGTGAATATCTGCTCCCAGGTCCATCGATGAGTTATCAAACACCGCTTCAGCCTGGACGATATCGAACTTCCCAGCGAAATAATCCTTGAGGCCGGTGGAGGGCATAGGTCACCGTGACGAGTGCGTCAGGACCTCATGCGTGATACAGGCCAAGCGAGTGCAAGGGTTGAGTAAGTGGTGCGGTTTGTGCCATGAACGAAACAAGTGGCGGGGTGGTGAGTTGCGAATGGTGCATGCGGTGTGAAATATGTAGGCGTTTAAAAAGAAGTGGTGTTGGTTTTCGTTGTTCTTGTTGCGTGCCGGGTTGGCCGCAGATCGCAGCGGTGTCTGCCGTGGGAGTAAAAGTGGTTAAAACAGACTGGGCGCGTTGACGTCCGTGGTCATACGCATGGATTCAGGAAGAGCGGGTAGTCCGGCGATAGTCTGAGCAAACACAAACGAATACTAACGCTTCCTCCACCTCGAACCGTTGATGCAGACGACCCGTAACCTTCCGATCCCGTATCCGACTCTACACCGCGCAGTACTCATGCTCAAACTCGCATGCCAACAGCGGTGTGAACCGCTACATTTCCCGAATCATTTTTTTATTTAAATTGACAAAGGATAAAAATCAACGATAGAGGATATAGGAGAATGACATTGAAAACGCGAGATAGCATGTACCACAATTTCTACTGCATTGGATAGGACAATGTTACACATTCACCTCACGGCACAGGTAGCACATCAACTGTCATATGAGCCCAGGGTAGGCTTCCCGGCTTCGATGTAGAAATTCTTCCAGTGCATTCGGAAAATGAGGGTGATAAAGATGGCGAGGGGGGGGGGGTCAGAGGAGAGCCGTAGGGTTCCTCGTATCGATTCCGTACGCGAAAGCAACAAAAGACATATCAAACATGAATCACTCACCTAGATCGCCCCTTCCTCTATTCCTCAGACTGCATGTCCCTCTTCCTATATCTCCGGTTTAGAGTCCTGCAATGGTTCTGGCGTCAGTCGAGTGGCTGGGGAACTTGGAGATGACGAACGAACTACGAAGTGGCGCATTGTTTGTCCTTGATGTTGTCATCTTTATTCAAACCCCGCTTTGACTGGCCGACACCGTGCCGCCCGCTCGGGCGCAGCGCGCACTGTTGCGGATGCGAGACTCCATTGGTCAGTCCAGTCAACAGATAATATGCAAGAACCGATTAAAATATCATTCAATGCTATATCTTAGTGTATCGTTATTGTAATTATACATATTTAACATGTTTGAATGAGAAATTGTGGATCCAATGGGAGTGACATCGTCGCCCGACCTTTCCAATCTCTACGGCACGGTTCATTTTCTCTTTCAAGAAATGTCATGAGAATGAGAGAAGTAAACATCTGTGTTCTGCTTAGTTGATTACGAAACTGTCTTCTATTTATCTTTAAAATTTCTATAAACGATTCACTGCCCATCAGAAATAATAGCACTAACTTGGGGAAGCGAAGCGTGGGAAGACATAGTAGCATGGTGGCTTGCAAGCACTAGTCGTAGTACCATAGCAGTCGGAACAAGTCGCTGAAATACCAACGGCTTCTCGTAAAGCACTAATCCCACACGTAATAACTCAAGGAAACTTACCAGCACATTTTCTGCCACAGTAGTATAGGTTTCCAACGCAACCAACGGAGAAGCAACATTGCTTAGCTGGGGAACTACCATGCCAAGCGCAACAACTATGAGAACGATAGAGTATATTGCGGATGTCTTGATTACTATAGCGAGGATACGCGTGTATCGGTTTTGTGAGTGGTATATCTCACGTGTAGAGGTGTAGAATTTTTATCCAATGAGGATGGTTGCGTACAGAGTGGTACACAGGGATGAGAGCAGTGTCGCGCCTGCGATATAGTTGATTCGAGCTTGTCCCTGCGCGGTATTTATCTCTGTGGTAAACCAGAGGAAAACAAGGTCTGTAACTGACACTCATGTACAATATTTAGTACGGTGTTAGATTATTGTTTTTCTACACCATGTATATAGACAAATCAATTGATTGAATTACTCTTGGAGGTACCACGAATGCTGAGAACAAGTCGACTCGATACGATACAGGGGAACGCAAGGCAAAATCCCAATGGAGTTTGACCCAACTCACTGGACTAATAAAGATACCATAATGAGACGGAACACCAAACAAAGGATTTATACATACAGGGAAAGCAATCCACATCAGTGTTAATGTGATATATATCAGGCCAATGCTACATGTTGTGAGGATACATATGTCAGCATTTTTTTGTCGTAGCAATTGCAGAGGGACATACATTACAAAGTATATGGCTGAGCCGCGGTAGAGCATTTCTATCAACTGTTTTCCACTCGTAACTGACGAGTGTTGTCTATGTCCTACCAATTCCAGAGAATCGGTTACTTCTATACCTTTAATCAATGCTAGGATACACAATAATGCCTCAAAGCAGAATATAGGGATCCAAAAGGCAAAAAAGTAATGCGTGGAATGCAGTGCTATACATGCAATGCCTTTGGGATTTGATATCACTTTGGCTTATGTTATTTAGCTGTTAGAGAAGTGATCATCAACGAGTAATCCATGTAATCACCTTTCATATCTTGAAGAGAAAGCTCTATTATTATACCAGATATTGCGGACAAAAGGAGAAAGATTATTAAGAGGATAAATGCCAATTTCTTATTGAAGTACATGGCATATATCCTGATTTGGAGAATTCCTGAAAGCATAATATTGTAACGGAGATGGTTCAGTACAAGGGTTAAAAGAGTTAAGCACTGTACAGACCTTGGCTCATCATACTGATCGATAAAGTAGTCCACGCTTGCCATCTAAAATAGGCTAAACCTATAGAAAGTTGCTGATACTTAATCTCCCTAAACAGAAGCACTGTTCAAACTCACAGCTGCCTCAGGTTCAAAAAATATAAGATTTAAATTCATGACAGGAGTATGTAAAGATGTACTCGCCTCTAGATAGAAAACGTCACTGATAAGTATCTACTTGCATTAAAATAATCACTTACGTTGTTAGTAGCTGTCATTGGGAATAACACTGATGAGAATGCTTAGGTCGGTAGTATATCATGCAATAGTTGTCAAAAACTCACTGTAACTATTGAAACTGTGTGCCGTATGCCATTAAATCGGTTGATGGGATGAATTCAAAGAGGTAAGTGATATCGACTTACGTTGTACACGCCAGCGTGTAGTAGCGGATCTGTACTTTCAATTTTTAACTTGGAAATTTGTAGGCAAATCGCTCTAAGTGCAACGCACACATAAGAATAGAACCTTGAACAATGACCATTGTCGATTCTATGAAAATAGACACTTGGAACCTTCGCAAAATTGAAGAAAAAAGTCAAATTAATTACCCAAACCAACTCAACCTTACACCCGAGTGAGTAATTCTTCTGATATTTATGCTCCAAGTCTCACCTCCTGGTCAAATGTTATAACTACCAGGTTACCGTTGAGTTAGCTGATAATGCATTTTAATCAATTTAATGACACTGACTATGATCAAAGATAACAATCGATTGGGCAGACACTAGATACACTCGTAAATGTTGTTTCAATGAGAAAAAATGAAAAGGACGAACAATAAGCATACTTGACCATTTCAAGACCACGATAAGAAGTGAAATAATTTGTGGCGTTGTCAGCCATTTGGGAGGATGTTGGGGGGGAGATGGAAATACAAATCTTGTCTGGCCTATTTAACTTCCTGCGTATCGTCGATACACGTAATTCCTTAGAGACAATCTAGTCTCCACTGACACCATGACAATATCACTGGAGTTTAAACACTAGATTAAATCATAATGGAAAGATGGCGTATGGAAATCAAAACTTGATAATCTCCATCTCTGGGGTCAAATTATGCGAAACACATGTGTGACTGAACATGCAAGCTACGAGAGGTTCTATAAAAGGAGATATAATTAGGTTATTATATGGATATACGTGTCAGTAGCTTTGTTGAAAGATCTTACATGGCACATAATACCACACTGACAAGAACTGAAATGCTCATAAACAAGTTTTGATTTTATCATCCATCTCCAAGGCGGCACTGATGCAACATCTGCATATTCTGTGCGTGTGAAAAGATCTCACTCCTTCATGGCTTACAATTCATCGAAGCATGACAAACCTTCATCAGAACAGATCAAGCTATTAAAGTAGAAGATTATTGAGTGTGCAAGAGATTGTGTACATATATATATGACTAGCAGCTAGAGGCGGCTATTAAGTATCCACTATCATAACCCCCAGTTGCAATCCCGCAAAACACAAATATTCCGCTGTGCAACAACAGGAAACAACCGCCACTCACAGGAGAGGCCCTATAGGCTACTACAGTATGACTCGGGTGCGGGGCTGAGCTCGGATGTCAGATGTTGTTGAATTGCATGACTGGCCCGTTGTTTCCTACATATGCGAAGAAGATTGGAAAGCGGAAAAATAGCAATGAAGACGGTGAGCAACAGACGAGCGAATATATCTAATCATACACTCTTGATCACCCACAAAAAGAGTACTACTTCACAACTCCCTCCCACTCACACCCATGGGCTAACGCCTGAATTCTTCTTAAAGTCAAAAACATGATGCATCTCCACCACCTCCTTATCCCCCCGCAGACCTACACGCATATACACATGTGTACATCCTGTCAATGTTCACATATGTTCTGTCTCGTTGCGTAGCCTTTTCTTGTTCGCATTTGCGTTTTTGTTCCGGTTCCGCTGCATTGCTGCACTGAAATGTCCAAGACGCCGACGACATGTGGACTACGGCCGGTGTACGAGGTAATGCCGAAATACCACCTTTATCTCGGGGGAGAATGGCGCAGCACCGTAGACGAGAACGAGGGCCAGGAGGTGGTGGTAGTGGGTAATACACATACCGCTGAGTCGTCCGTGGGTATGGACGGCGAATACATGAAGTTTGTATGGAGTATTGAATGGTCAGGGAAGGATGTACATAAACCGAGATGAGATTTACCGATTGTACGCACGATAAACCGCTCAACGTAACGGAAAATGTAAACTGGAAGTCGGGAAGTGAATCAATAAAGGGCGGCGTGAGCATGTCGTGTGCAAGAGAGTTATTGTCCTGAGAGGTTATGTGCATCGTCAATGTGCTTGGTGTCCATATTGAGACCCAACTCCTCTATCGACATGAACTCACGCTCACGCTCTTCATGCTCAAGCCACTGGTTGAGCTAACACTTGTACGACTTGCATAGCTGGCGCAGAGCGGCGACGCCAAGATGGAATGGTTGTGAAAGAGGTGGAGGGAAAAGATACGCACCAGAAATACCCTCCTCCGTGATCACCAAGTCGGGTTTGATCCCCTTCCTGTATTTGAGCAGACAACCTAGAAGAATATTCCGTCGTGGATGGTGTACCGGGTGTGTAAAATCTTGTGCAGCAGTACACCGTTGAGCACACGTAGCTCCCAGCGCTCCCCTCCTGAAATCTTCTCGAGCTGCAAACCGTGCCACTTCGTGTCAACAATGCAATTCAAGGTTGCACTGTTATTACACGATTTGGTGACAATGAGGGTCGAGATGACTCGGGGTGAGAGTGTCCCGGTGTCAGCGAAGGTCGGGATCGGGATGGGATGGGTGGTACGCAGATGATGGGCATTGGTGGGACGTGCGGATTTCATTGAAGGTGTAGGTGATGTGGGTGGTTTTGGATGGGGGTTTTGTATTGAGAATGAAAAATAGCTCACCGCACACCTCATCTGGTATTCTTTCCAGCCCAAACATATCCTTCGCGATGGTGGTCGTCATGTTGGTTTTTCCAGAACATTGTTACCGTTGTTAGTCAGTCTGTACAGGTTATTATTATGGCCAAATCAACGAACGGAGAGTACAAAAAAAGAGAAACACTCACAGAATACCTCAAGCTTCGTCTTGGGGTGCAGACACGGTACTATATACATTGTGCATCGTTACAGAAACCGTTATTCTTGCATTTGTATGCACCAGTTATCCCTAGTCGAATATGAAGAGGCCGTGTAGATATTGATTTTCGAAAAGGGGACCTTTAAATCAGACATATCAGTTAAGGTAAAACAGAATAAAAAGGACACGTACTAATAACGAAGGATTGTTTGTGGAGGTGCAGCTGAAGCCAGACGAGACGAGACAGAAGACGCGTTTTGCGGATTAGTCAGCCGGTGATGTTTCACGCGCTCGGGCCATGCCAACCAGCCTTGAGCTTGCCCTCTTAACTTGCGTTGCGTTTGTAGGGGACGCGCTGTGCACAGTATACGCAGTAGCAGCATCTGACGGATTAAATCAGTCTTATAATTGGTGCACAAAATATGAATAGCATGGGTTTTCGAGTAAAACATCTGGGAGGAAGAGTAGATGGCACTAAGGTTGCGTTATCGCCAGCGATTTTGACATTCTCATCTGCGTACTAATTGAGCAATTGTATATTTACTGAATTAAAACCTTTTTACTGTTTGTACACCGTGTAATGTACTCCTATTAGTTAAACGCGGTGTGCGGTCATGCTCAACTGCTCTTTTCGCTACTGACGACTACAGTAGGGTGGATTCAAGAGAACAATGTCACTGTATTGTACATAGCACCGTCTGTAAAAACACTGCGAATCACTGAATGCACAAGATCTCACATACCTTTGTTAGTTTATACAACCAATATAACTTGCATGACATAGTCCGCATGCGTAGACTGTTTGCAAGTAATTGAGTGCATGAGCATGCTCTTTTTAACGACTTTGGAAGGCCAGTTTGCAGCTGGGAGGTATCAGAAGGTGGAGTGTGCGGAGACGGGATTGAGCGAGGACTGAAATTGTAAATCAAGGGTAGGTGTTGACTGTAACGAAGAAGGTAGCGATGAACCAAAAAAGAGGTGGGGACGGTGGAGGGGAGAATAAAACAGAGAAAATTGTGACCTTACGCACCCGCGCATCCATCAGGATATGCCCCTTCAAACCCCTCATCATGACGACTCGCACCCCAACCCATGCCCTCTCTTCCTCAAACGCACCACTCAATCTTCACCCCACAACCAGTAGAACCCATACGTGTGTACATCGCCACGCATCCAATCTTCGTATAGATAAACACGGGTGATAGTCACTTTAATGAGTAAAACGGAATGGGTCGCAAAACTACTATAGACTGAGTGAGGGGTAGTGGGGAGAGGTAATTTACTTACTCACGACCACTCTTTGTACTCGTTTGTGCACCACCCGCCACGTATAAATCCGAATTAAATCCAAACATGTACACGTCGGCATCGAGGCCGACACATACGCACATATACAACCCGTCGGCGTCGAGTTTACGGTCATCCCTGTCCTCGTGCTCGTGCTCGTATTCTTTCAATATTCTTGCCATTGCTATACGGAGCCGGCGCTGCATGACAATACAAATAAAGAACCAAAATCACAACGAAATGAAAGGGGAGATGCAAAGGAAGACGCACTAGCGACAACAATGGAGGGGGAGCGGGAACTTGGCTGGGGAGGTGGCTGGGGAGGATTATAGATAGGGAGCGCTGGCGGAGGCGGTATAGATAAGGACAAGGAGAGACAATATGTGGAGGCAATGTCAGCAAGAGAGAGGATGGGTTCTTACGCTCGAACGTACATAGATCGCCTTTCTGAACTGCCTAGCGTTCCGATGCTCATGCGCGTGAGTCCATGAAAAAGATATGAATGACTGCGTGCTGTGACGTGTAGAGAATTTAAAGGGAGGGGATCACGGTGGTACATGTCAATGGAAGGAATGGCATAGGTTACAAGTGCATGAGGCGGACAGGGTTGATAAATGGCTTCGGACTCGGATGCTTAATTATCCAGTCCGAGTGTCCAGTAATATCTATTGTCGCGTAGCGCATGAACAATGAAAGCGTGTTCGGCTGTTAGATGGAAAGGGATTTTGATCGTTTTCTGTTAAAAAGCAGCGCGAGAGTGTGGTTGCCAGTGGAGGTGCTTCAATTACCACCCACAACACGCAACAAACTAACGTTTTCACTCTGTGAATCAAAGTACATATAGACCTGATTTAATCTGATTACCCAAGGTATACCCTTTTAGTTCTATGTTCTACGAAACAGCGGTGAAGTGATACCAATGCCCTGCCGAGCGTGTCAGGCAAAGCGGAGTTTGAATGTCCTTGACAACAGCAAGGACAAACAACGCGACTCTTGTCGTCTTCCACCACCATCCACGACCGTGACCCGTCTCTTCCCCCAGCCACTCAAACGACAACAGAAACTCCGCAATACGCGACTGGGGGGATGGGTCGTAGGATACCAGGGTCTAAGCACAGAGGAGGGGGGAGTGGCATCTAGGTGAATGGTAATGTTTGTGTTTTTTTTTTCGCTTTGGCGCCTGGAACCGACACTGCGGGAATACTGCAAGCCTCCACCTCCATCTCTATCACCCTCGTTTCCCCACTGCACTGGAACACATTTTGCATCGACGCCAGTGCAGCAACACCGTGTCCATATGACAGTTGGTGTGCTTCCTGCGTCGTGACGGATGATGAAGTTTGTGCTCTCCAGTGCAGTGGAAGGATATTCACGCGTTTTACGCTACCCCGTTTGTACGATGTCGCGTTCGACATGGACGCCAAGCATCTCTCATCCGGTTTCATCCGTTTGTTGGAATCTGCGGTTATATCAATGCTGGTGAGTCAGGTTACTTCACACTTCACGCTCGTTCTCTATACCACCATTCCGTTGATATTTTGAGGACATACTACCCTCAACCTCGTGTTTACCCCCAACTCACTCCCCTCCATGTTCTTCGATTTTTGCACACATCTATGTCGTGTTATTTGCTAGGCCAAAGGCAGCGCAGCACAGGGTTTCATGAGCTCCATTTGGTTTGATGCACACCACAGCGATCTCGAGAGCCGAGTTCTAATACACCTTTAAGACTGTTGTTGTCAGGATGGGCGTAGACGCAGGCGCGGGCATGAGCGGGGTGAATATGAACCACGCTGATGCCTTCCCCATCTGCACTCCACCTCAACAGGTGCATGTACTCCCTATCCAATTGCCCGCTTGATTATGCACTCCACATTCTCCATCACCTCTACCAGGAACATCTTTCCGTCTCACCATCCTTGTCTGTGATGGTGTCATCCCCACACCCTCCACAATGATCTCACATGTGTCGCAGGGTGTTACTACGATGACGCTTAGGATGCTCCCCGTCCCCGCTACGTCGCATATATCCACTTAGACGTCCAAGGGCAGTGTACAGATGCTTATGTGTATGGGTGGACACGCTTACCGTTTAATGCTCAGCGACAACGATAGTGTCGTGTACTGTCAGCTCGATACGCTCTTTTCTATGCCCATTGCACTGGTTTTGCAATGTGTGTATATTTGCACCCTCCCCATCTCCATTGTGCACTAATATCCACATCCCACTTCATATTCCAACCACCCCCGGCCAATAAATCGTTCCCTCCGTACTCCCGACACCTGCACGACCTCGTCGCAGGGCATAGCGTCTTCGAGCAGGTAGATTCGCACTCAGTTGGAGTGGCCCTCGTTTAGATCTAAGGTCCAAGGTCTAATTAGCTTCATTTCTAGTGTTACTCCACCACCGCGTCGAGTCGCATCATGGGTGTTCCTTCGCATTGCATCGCATTCGTGCATATCGTATCCCATGGCTTCTCCTTCTTCCCATCCCATGCCTTGAACGACATCATAGCAACCTTGGCATTCTGTTGCTTGTCATTCCCTGTCTTTGGCCGACTCGCTCTGCATCTTCAGTTGTCGTTTTTCGAGCTTGTCACCCACATCTCCATATCCGTGATTTCGAAACCGGATTTCGAATGTCGTGTCACATTACACATCCGACCCTGCTTGTTACGTTTTCCTTGCAAGTCGGAATGTTGATTTGAAACTGGATTTTAAGCACTTAGACTGCAAACATTAGAAGCTTGAGTATTGATTTCGAGGTGGGAGCTTCGTACTTTCTTTGAGAGGTGTCAGATATAATTAGGCTTGTTCTATACACAACGAGACTGAGGAATGCAGAAGACAGACGACATTTGCTGGGCTATTGAGGTTAAAGCTTTTCATTTCCGTTCAATGCTTACCATCCACTGTTTTTTGGAATTTCTATTGCTGTTTCTGGTTTTCCATATGCGATTTTCTTGATTTTGTTTCATCAAACTTGTTTCTTTTCTTGATTTTTCCGGTTTTGCACTTCCTGTACCGTGTACGAAGTTGGAGTGTGCGAGTGAGTCCCCACATTGGGGCAACGTTTCTTATGACACAATTTTCCGTTGAAAATGCGAAGTGTCTGGCTTGAGATTTCGGTCACTACAAAAATAGCAAGGTTAGAACCTTAGTACGTAAATCGGTGTCAGGTTTCATAATGAACTACTTGGTCGTTAGTGCATACACCCTGAGTCGAATAACATACTTTGGTGTGGTTGTACTGCGCCCTAGGCATACTTTAGTATCAGATGGTTTTCTTGTAAGTAATGTAGTACTACCCGGATTACATGAACATATATACCAAGTCTAATTCCCTTTCGCAAAACCGTTGTAATCATTTCTCAAATTTCTTTGTTTCCAACTTATCCCGGCTGCTTCGGCTTTAAAATAATTCGTATAAATGTACCGGAAACACCCACAGCAAGACATATACTGTGTTGCTATGCTTTGCCATGGATAGGCCAATATAAAATCAGTTTAATGTTCAATTTTCTGGAATTATTTTGCCCTTAAATATCTGTTGAAATACCTGCTTTAGGTAAGCCATCTTCAGAGAAACCACCCTAAGGCAATACCAACATGTATACTGTTGGTTTTGATAAAACCACGACTTGACCACGGCTTTACCACGACACCAGATTAAATTTACCACAGTCTGTGCTAATTTTATCAGAATCCTGGGTAATAGGCTGTTCGCACACTCAAAATGTAAGTACTACAATGTAAGAAAAGCTACAATGTAAGAAAAGGTCCGAAACTAGTGAGTACAACTCCATTTCTGAGTGTTCGCATTTTCAATGGAAAATCGTGTTATAGGTACAACTGCTTTTCTCACGTTTTTATTTATTCTCTCGCAGGACTTCTTCTCTTATTAGAACGTTGATTTTCTATACGTTAACCACAGGACTGCTTACAAGCATACTGGCTGGGGGGTTTAGGGTTTAGGGTTTAGGGTTTAGGGTGGGAGCAAGCACCGAGCGAAGCGAGGTGCGAGCGACTTGTTTAAACTGTGAGTTAAATGGAAAGAAGCCAGAGGGCTGTTGGGGGATCCCAACAACCAGCCCTTTCGTCTTTATAGACTCTTCAGTGGCTATTCTTAGAAGGAATGTTCTAGACATCCGATGACAGCGCGTGAAGTGATGCTGCGCAGCTGTCATGTATCTTACCGACTATCACAAATCTGTCAATGTTTATTGTCAAGTTAGACAGGTCTCTGATGAACAGAGTGTCACGGGTCGATGTGGCACATGGTAACCTGTCAAAAGTGGATCCAACACTTTTGTTCTTTGACATCGTGGGTTATTGACTGTGATGTGAATCACATGGATATAGAGTACTCTGGTTACGTGGCTCCGAGTAACCGCGACATGGGAATATTCACATGTCTAGAGTATAAATAGCTTACCTGGGTCCTTACCTAACAATCAAACAATAGACTGATTGATTGTTGTGAATCTTAATTGGACAGTTCATGATCCGGTCCATCAAAAATGTTTCCACGGTACTAAGGAACTTTTCCCGAAGTACTAAGTAACTTTTCCCATGTACTAAATTAGATCCGGCCCTTCACAATCACATGCCGTTCGGAAGTTCACACGCCTACCTTACTTCCTAAGCTTATTCCCCCCCAAAGGGGGGGCCTTCGTTGCATTGGGCCTCCTGTTCAGAATTCCTGAAATCTGATGCCAGATTCGGATTTCTTGACCCCAAAAACCCCCAAATACACTTTCAAAATATTTTATTTTGTACATATGGAGGTGCTACGTAATTAAATGTGTATTTTACCGAGGCCGGCCTCCAAATTGATCGAGGCCATTGGAGGCCGGCCTCCAAATTGATGGAGGTCACTGGAGGCCGGCCTCCGTCTAAAAATAACTTTTGACAGGGACTGGAGGCCGGCCTCCGTCCAAAAATAAACAGAGCGAGGCATCCGAGGCCGGCCTCCATCTAAAAATAAACAGTGACAGGCACTGGAGGCCGGCCTCCGTCTAACAATAAACACGTCAAGGCCACCTGAGGCCGGCCTCGATTTGTACGCGCGTCGTACGTGCGAGTGGAGGCCGGCCTCCGCTCGTACGCGCCAGCAACTGGAGGCCAGCCTCCAGTGTGGGTCCCAACCAGATAGGTCACGTGAATGTACGCGTGTCGTTGTTGGTTTACTGCTCGTCGCCGCCTGTCGCTGCCCCCACCACCTTCGCTCGCCGCCCACAATGACACGCACATTGCTGCGTGTTGTTGCACTGCCACCCCCGCGCCTTCGCCGCCGCCGCCGACTCCCCCACCCCGCCGCCGCCCCGCCTCCACTTGCCGCCCACAACGACTCGCGGCAGAGGAATCGTTTGTGTTTGTTTGTATTTGCTCACACTATCCCTACCCGCTCTTCCGCTTTCGCTCATTCTCCTCCGCTGCCGCCTCTTCCTCCCGGCACCCGTACTCACAGCAAACAACGGTGGCCCGCCCGCCCCCGGCCCTGACATCTACCAACAACTGCAACAACAACAGCAACAGCAGCACATCTCATTGCACGCCACATACGCAAACCGTTCCTCGCTGTACGACCACCTCTCACATCAGACCCTCAACACCCTCGAGCTGTTACTGCTGTTCTCATTGGCGCACGAGCGTGCAGGGTTTGCGATGCATATGTTTGGAATGTCCTGCCAAGTTGAGTAAGTACATGCCTACTTCTCTCGTCACCGCCGCCATCCCATACCATTCCGTCGTCAAGGCCGACATCAACAACCGTGAGGGAGGGCCGCGGGAGAAGTGTCATGATATCCTTTTTGGGTTATCATGGCGGACAGTTGTAAGTTATCTACGCCGCTGACATTGCGCTTTTACCCTTTAGCACTTCAGCGTGTCTGCGTTTGGATGGGGTGGTGCGACCCATGTCCACTGCCAGTAAAGAGGTCAGTCATTTCAACAGCCTACATCGACACCCTGTTACCCACTGTTCGTTCTATCCTCCAGTTTCCTTCAATGCCGCCATTACGCGTGTCGGGTGCGTTTTATGGGTGAGAGAAAGGCAACCTGGTGAGCGCAGGCAGATTGAGGGCGGTCTGGTAGGGACAAATTGCGATGGCAAGCAACGACGAGCTGAGGATAGAGGGAGCGTGCTGGCCAGGTGCGTCAGTACTGTAAATACGGGTTGTGGAGATTTGTTTACCCTCGTCTCCTTGTTGGCAGTCATGCCAGCTTCCTTTCATTGTGTGTCTACACCATGAAAACAAATCCAACGCGGGCCACACAGCAAACGAAGGCGGATTGAGGGCGGTCTGGGAGGGGTGGGTTGCGATGACGAGCAACGAGTTGACGACAGAGAGGGGACGCTGGCTAGGCGCGTCAGTGCTGTCAATACGGGTGGTGGAGATTTTTACTTACCATCGTTGGCAGTCGCGCCAGCGTCCTTTCGTTCTGTGCGTACACCATTAAAACGAATTCAATACATGGCAACACAGCGAGCGGGGGCGGTTTGAGGGCGGTTTGTGAGGGACAGGTTGAGATGGCAAGCAACGACGAGTTGATGATAGAGGGGAACACTGGCTAGGTGCGTCAGTGCTGTCAATACCGGTTGTGGCGATTTTGCTTACCGTCGTTTCCTTGTTGGCAGTCGCATCAGCATCCTTTGATTCTGTGCGTACGCCGTTAAATCAAATCCGACACATGTGATGACACTCACCGTAGTGTCGCGTTCAGGGGGCACGTTGCCGACGAGAGGCTGCGTCGTCAGCATTGCTCTCACGTTGAGCTGCGCAGCAATGAGCGGGAGGTGAGCACCCAGCGCGTCGTTCATGGAATGCAACTCACCATGGTGCATCCTTGAAGCTGTTCTGTCAATGTCAAGCATACCGTCAGCGCCGTTGTCAGAAGCAAATACAGCACGGCTTACCATCTCGAGCAACTTGCTGTACAGAGCCGGAAACAACGAGGGAAGCGTGGGGGAAGAGGTCCTTTGACTGACCTGAAGGCTGAAGAGGCAGGGAAGAAGAGGGGATGAGGGGATGAAGGATGCCAGCAAGGTGCGTACCCTTTATATACCCTGTCGTGGTTCGACTGTTACTAGTACGCCTGTTACATGTCGTAAGTAGGCCGAAAATACAGATTTTTTTTTCGTGTCGCTTGTTAGTGTATATTCGGGTTATGCGAGGTGCGATTGGTGTGTTGAGATTCGGAATTGGATAGGTTTTCTTGCTTGAATGTTGGATTTGAGGTCAGGGTGGTATGGAATAGTTGAAGAAAATCATCGTACGTCTAATCTATCAAACCGAATACGACGTGAAATGCTCAACAGCAAGTGCTCGATAATGCATTCATTGAATTTCACTCGAACATCTAATAAAGATTTGAACACGAGAGGACACAAGTACGTTTTTAGTTATCTTTAATCCTGAATATCTATACCAGAGTACATTTTTGCCTTGGAATACCCCTGAGCAGAGATAACGAAATAACATGAAATCTCTCAAAACCATCTTGAAAGTTGCAAAGCCCTCGATGACTCGGGAACAGGTACGTACACCCAGACCTCGAACTATACGCACTCAACACACAACTCGCGTTCTAGCACTCCCGGAATGCGGACACTTGTTCTGGAGTCAACACACGGAATACTCATCTTCTGCTCTTCTGCACAGCGACAAATTGGACGCCGTTGCTTCTGCTAGTGGATGTGCCGTTATTGCTTAGCCGAGGGTGAGCGAGGGTGTTTGGGCTAGTACAGGGCACATGGAGCCGAGTTGTAGGGAAAACAATTGGAATGAGGTGCAATGCCGATTTGGGAGAGGAGGTGGAGGTGTGGTTGGGTCGGATTTGCTGCGGCAGTTGTAACATTTTGGCCGGGTGGGTGGTTGTGATTGTGCGCGTATTTCTCGTATGCCCTGTTTCAAGCAGACGCGCAGGGATACAACTGCACTGAGGTCATATTTCCAAGGTCTGTGTACTCTCTCTTCATCACTTGCTAAAGTAATCACCATCTTGTTAGGATGGTATGCCCCAGGAGATTGAGATTCACTGCAATGATGCGACATTTGGTGAGCATTGTCACCTTCTCATTTAGAGTTTTCTGGCTTGAGATACTTGCTATATTTTAGTGAGTACATTACATCACAAGATCGACCGTTCAACCGCGTTTATAGGTATTTATTTAGTTGTGGGAACAAGAGCGGGCGATGAGATTGACATGGGGGGGTGAGTATTTGTTCCATTACTTCCGAATCCGATATTGATATCCTTACTACATCTCTTCGTCTATTTAACCGTGTGGGTAAGTCTTCCACTTTCAAAGTGATGTAATAATATCGAACTGCCGCACCGAAATCTCCAGATCTCTGTGTCAGTGTTTCTACATGCCTTCGTCCCCTCTGCGCCCGTTTTAAATATTCTGTATGATCCCAGCAACTCGGTACTGTGGGGATACGTCAAACATAATGTCGTTTAGGTCAGAAATCAAGCTAATATTGATTCAAGGATACAAACTCACAATTCAGCATAGAATCCTCGCTCATTCATTTGTCATTCTTGCCTTGATTAAGCGGACTTTGACTGACTCTAAGGAAGCAGCTTCAACACAATCTACGGCCATTTGAAGTTGAGTAACATTCATATTACTGCCAATTATTGTATTTTATTCCTCATTATTGTAGTCAAACCTATCGTACATCGATGTATAAACTAGCTACTAGTATGATAGACACATATATACATATCTATCATCTTGCAGACCTCGATAAAAGTTCAAAAATTCTAAATTTAAACAAGTTCTCCTTGAGTCCCAATGTATTCATTCACTAGTGAATTCGCAAGAAGAGCATATTAGATTAGCCATGGAGACCCTGTAACGGAGTTATACCATAGTTTCAAACGCACCTAAACACAATACTTCGCCGCAATGATGCTGTGAGCCGAAGGAAAATTAGCACCACTCCTCCCCCCAAATCACGAAATTACACAATTTCAAACATTTGCTGCATCTAACTGACATTCAAACATTGCATAAAGGAGCCGGGTACCTCCGAAGGCAAGATGTAAAGAAGCTGGATGCAAGTCAATCGAAGTTGAACATGTATAAAAACATTACATTCCGTTTAGACGCACCTGGGCACAAAACAAGGAAATCCGGGTCTGCCATGAGGATCCTGAATAAAATGAAATTATACATTGGAAGAGATTATGTGAGATAAAATAAACGAGTCACTCACACGGCATCCAGATGAAAATTGGGACTGGCATTCGTTAAGCGCCCAAAACGTCTCTAAGACGGTACTTTTATATATTTAACACATATCGTCTCTATTTCCCCAAACATCAGTGACAAAGCAGTGCATTAGGAAGGGCAGAGGGATAAATACATGATATACAGAGCTACATGCTATTCCAGCTCCAATTCCGCGTTTCTAGCGTATGTCCATCAGCAATACCGGGGCCAAGTAGGTAATGATCCGTAGTGATACGTAATTCTGTAGTGCCCATAGTAACGGTCCCATTTGGGTAACACACACTGATGTACCTGTAGCTTGGTACCAACGTGACATGGTACTCTGTAGTGATCTGTATTGTAACGCGAGTGCTGTGTAGCGGCGTGTAGCATGCTTACCATGGTCCATACCCCTCTGTATACAACTGACATACAAATTGTAGCATACTACCACAGATTTGTAGCATGCTACCACAGATTTGTAGCATGCTACCACAGATTTGTAGCATGCTACCACAGATTTGTAGCACATCATAACACACTGCAAATAGGTACAAAGGCATATATAGTATCCACTTTCATTTGTATAGTGTTGTGTGGCTATTCCTGCAAGTGCCAATATCACACTGAAAACCGAACCATTTTTGACTAAAATGGGCAATTTTAAAAATAGATAATCTATGTTTGGATCGGACCAAACATGTTTCTATTAGTAGATGCATAACTATTAATACGTGACGATCTAAATATGGTATCTTCTAATCCACACCCGGCAGCTGCCCCGCTCATTCACCCAACTACCCTTCTGGACCGTAATCTAGTTCCTCCTGTGGGATAGAATGGAGAGTCATCCTATAAGGGTTGGGGGGGTTCTTCGTAGGCCTCATAATAGCACTGATTATGGAGATCTAAATGATGCAAAGAAAGAAATGAATAAAAAAAGATACACACCATCCTTCCTCAGCCACTTCCCTACATAAGCGAGCCAAGCGAGGACCTTGGTTCAAGGTATCCTTCTCTGCCTCTGCTGCAACCAACATGCAGGCATCATACCTCAGGGAGTACTCCTCTCCCTTGAATTCAATACCCGAACACGGACCACCTCTTGCAGGGTCAATCCCATCCCTCCACTCCTCAAGACAGTTGTGGATCTACAGCAAAATGCTTGTTAGCAAGGCAGTGCCAATAGCAGGAGAGAAATCAGAACTACACAACTGGCCACAAGCGCAAATGCTTTGTGGGGAAGCGATGTCTTGAAGAAATCCGTCTTTGTCTCCAGACCTTTGATGGGGACTGCAACCCCTTTTGTAGGATGGTAGAAGAAGTCCAGACAGATCTTCTTCACAAAAGGATGTCCAAATGGGACATTGTGATACTGGAAACAAATCAATGAGTGGTAAGCCAGGTAAAATGGACGGCGAACTCACTCGGGTTTTGGCAACACCCCGGTGGTATTTACCATTGAGTAGCCAATATGCTACCCTGTCCTTGATGTATTCGATCTCCCCCATCTGATTTTCAAACATATTGGGGTTCGCGGCGATGACCTCCGACGGGACTTCGAGGCCATACGCATTTTTGACCAGGGGTCTGATCATCGTCTTCAGTCTTCCCCGGAAGGTTGACGCGTAGACAAATGCCTAATGAGAACAGACACGTTAGTACGATATCCTTAAAAGAACACGCTAAAAATATACCGTTACGGCGGTATTCCTGTCTAGGAGCGTTTTTTTCTCTGCAAAGTTATGTAAACCAATTAACTAAAATCACAGAAGACAGAACTTACTATCAGGCAACACTTTATCCGTGTTCATTCTTTCAAACACGGTTACTGCCATCTTCACACATCCATCGGCGACTAATAAGTGATTTTCCCGAGTGGGAAAGGGGACCTCCTCTACTACATACAGGCACATCAGTTTGCGTGCAATTTTGAGCACATCTTTCCAGTAACCAGTAAAGGATGCAACTGAATGCTTGGATACTTCCCTAGCAGAAGAAGTACTGGACTTCTTATGAGCGATGTGTGCCTCACCAAGCACCTCATCATCGTCAGATGCTTCGTTGTTCTCCCTTGTCAAACCTTGGGATACGGCTCCTTGCGAAACAGCCGCCTTGCGCAATGCCTCAGGGCGAGGTGGCTTGTTCGCCCGATTACGACGACGGTGTTCTTGAAGAACATCCTCTACTTCCACAACCTATATCAATAATACATTAGCTAGACATTAAATACAGCAGAGAAATGATTACATGGGGGGAAGGCTGGCGGAGCAATGCCCTTGCTCTCCTCTCCTCTTCATCATCGGAAACTTCATCAACCACTGTCAAACATAGGTGGTAAGCAAACACGACATAAAGGTGGAGTTAAACCAACGCTGGGCAGCAGGCTCTTCATCATCTTGACCCGCGTCGTCGTAACCTTCATCACCGTCGACATATTGGAGAGCTTCTTCATCCCCAATATTCTCTTCATCAATTCCTTGCATGCATTCGTCCCCTGATGCTTCCTCAGATCGCCTTTCACCGTCACTATCCCCCTCTTCCTCCTCCTCATCTTCCTCCTGCTCTATGCCTTCGTAATCTTGTTGCTCCTCCTCGTCTTGATGGCTGATGCTAGCCTCTTGGTGGGCGTTATAGGCTGCTGGATGCACTGGCTGTTGTACGGGGGCATGTTGTGTTACAGGATGCACTGGTTGTTGTACGGGGGCATCGTAGTATTGGACAGAATTCTCTGCCGCAGGGGCAGCGTAACGCTGAACAGGATTTGCTGCGTGTTGTACAGGGCGCGGGACAGGATGTGCTGCATGTTGTACGGGGCGCGGGACAGGATGTGCTGGCTGTTGTACCGGAGCAGCGGGGCGCTGGATGGGGGCAGTGGGTCTTTGGACAGCATGATCAAGCTCTGAGTGCTCCTGATTTCTCTGAGCTGCACGTTGGATCTGGACAGGAGGGGGGGCACCCTGAGATTGTCGTGGGCTTGGTTGGACTTGTTGGACATCCCAAGGAGCAACTGAAGGCGTTGGCCTTGGTTGCATTTGAATAGGGGGACCTACATGCGACACAACGGTAACCTAGACGTGCTTGGAAGATAGCAAATTTAAGATTAGAACAGTAGACTCACCCCATTGCGAGGTTTCTTCAAGGGAGGCGCCATCTCATTTTCAGGCATGGCGCTAGTATCCACATTGGCGGCCCTTGACTTCCTCTTCCCAGCCTTCTCGAAGTCAATAAAAATGATGTTAGATGTTTTCTCCTGCCGAGCATTTACTCCACCAAGACCACGGGTGCTTCGGATAGGACGGCCATTGGGGTCTTTTTAATAAGGAGTTCAGTGAATCTCAACAAAGAAAATGCTAGTACAGACCTGCTTCAGGAGCCTGAGGTGGCTCGTTTTCTGCCACGGAGCTCGGACCCTGTTCAACCTCTTGTCCTAGATGGATAAAACATTAAGTATGCGGATGTAATGAGGATATATAGATGATACCTTCAACCGTGGCATTGACAACCGCCTTTTTCTTTTTGGATCCTTTAGGTGGCATATTGGGCTGGTTTGACGGTTGTAATGCAGAAATAGAGACAAGGGGTGGTGAATTATGTCAAGCTACGATCCGGAGGTATGCGAAATTAGCCTCTTTTCAAAATTTAAGGCGACGGACATCAGTCAAAAATATATCGTGCCATATAGAAATTACAGGTACTGAAACAGTACCCCTATCTACTACAATATATCACATATACATTATAGTCAGATTCCATGTCCTACTTAGAGTTAAGTAAAGTTACATCTCAGAGGGGAAAAGACTGCACCTATCATGATCGCGGATTATCCTGAGGGTGCATTAGAATAGGTATTCCCCGACTAATGAGGGATACCCGTAGACGGGCGATTTCGAGCTGGGTTTCAAACAGAAGATCTTCATTGGATTTATATGCTCGCATAATGTCGTCCATATAACAACGTAGCTCTGCCTGAACTTCTAGACACCTCTGTTCAGTGAGTTGAAATTGGTCAAGAGCCTTTTTAACGGCCTCTATGCCTTGATTCTAGAGGAAGGTGGATTAAAACATGAAAATAGACCTAAAACGAAGAACTCTGCCTCTTCGGGTATGCTAGGGAGGCGGCGACTTTGAGGTTGCGAAGCGTTGTTGCTATTGGAATGGTTCATGATAAAGATAGGCAACAATTTGGTGTGGTGGTGGTGGCTTAAGTTCAAGACGATCAACACATTACGAACCATTAGCACTGTTGATTGCCGAAATACACTTAAATAGAATGACATAAAACCCGTATATGTCTACAAGTCCGTGTTCGAGATACAAGTAATGCTGCACCCTACATATTTACAACTTTGACACCACGGGACGGGGGGAAGATTTGAATCAAAGATGTTGTCGGAAAAGTTGGGAATGTATCACCGCGTTTCATACGAGTAACGGGATATTTATGTACAACGCAAATATCCTTGTCTATTGATCGTATCCTGAATATAATCCCCATTGAATCGCCCTCAAGCGGTGTAACGAAGTCGTCCTTTTTTACAGGATGAATTGGAAACAACACTGATTTCGGTAATGTCAGTGTACGTCCCAGTAATGCTAGGTGGGCAGTATCGTCGGTAAGGCTGAGAAGTTCCATCGCCACTTGATGGTCGCCCTTGGATTTGTCTACGACTTTTAATCGTAATCCTTTCAGCTTATCGTATTTCGTATCTAGCCAGTGAGCGACGGTTGAGGGTAGTTCTGCGATTTCCACCGCCGAGTGTACAGGTATTGCTGAATACGGATTCCATGCAGGAGACAGAAAACTTGCTACTGTGGACGGCATTGGAGTTGCTCCACCAGAAGGCCCGGGGTCTTGAGCGGAATTTATATGTTCTCGGTTGCTTGAAACAATGTCAGTAAGCACCTGACAGTCAACGAATCAAGTGAAACCACATACTGTATAATTAAATGTGATATTTTAATACGTTCCACCCTCTGGTTACGAGCTTCCAGCTCAACGTCTGCAAAGCCGTCGGGGGTAGTGCTTTTAACGATGCCATAGTACCCCTTGAATGTATTATTCCCGACAACGATGACACTCAAACCTATATAGACGTCGTTGTGGTCTCTTTCTCCAAGCTTTGACGAATGACGCTTTCGCGGGCGAAGAGTAGCATGGGCAGGGGGGACGTAGAATATGACTGTGTGGATGGGCACAATGACCTGAAAAATGTGTTGAACACTACTGAGACAAAGAGAATGACAGTTCACCTACTTCGCGTTCGTGCTCTGGGGCGATAATACAAACAGATCTTCCATCAAAGTCTGACACCCATCCATGGAGATCTTTGTGATCCCCTTCAACGACTTCAACACTATCGCCTATCTGGAAAGCTGCACGTAGATCGTGTAGTGCAACTGCTTGTGTTATACCTTGGGAGGGGATGTGCACTTCCACCTCAGCGTCAGAAACACTCTTGACCGTTCCAAAAAGACCTAAGTATTCTCCACCAATAATTTTGACTCGATCATATCGTTTCAGTCGAGTCATGGAGATGGCTTTCGAGGCTTGCGCTAAGGTCTCCGTCGTTACAAATGGACACTCGCGAAATTGCTCCAACTCGGACGATGTTGGGAGGACATTGGAAAGATATTTGAGATCGATGGCGTCGAAATCCGTGATAATAAATCCATCCTGGAATATCCTGTCGAGGTGCGATTTCTTGATGTTGTCCGGAGGTCTGGGGATAAGAACAACACTTTTCCGACCCTGGAATGTGAACACAAGGCCGGTAGCATTTGCGTAGGTCGTCCAAGCCTTACGCTTTCCAGCAACCTTGACCCACGATTGGTCTTCAGGGCGTGAGGGTGGGGGATGAGATAGGATCTCCATACATCTCTCCGAGGATAGCCTAACTAAATGTGTCGGATTAAGCTCTCTAACGAGGCAGGCTAACGTATGCGCATGTTGCATTGATGGCGCCTTGACGTAGATTCTCCCAGGAATTGAGGATTGAGCGAAGACAGACCGGGCAAGGATGATGGGAAATGTAGGGTTCGTTGACATCTGCATAATTTTGAAAGCGACGGCCTCTTCGCGTCCAACCTATCACTCGTAAGGTGATCAATAAATGCTGACTGAAGACTTATATTATTTTTGCGTACCTTGCAACCTATTTCATACATGATATCAGTCGCGGAAGGCATATAATTATTATCACCAAGTCCTCCTGGTTGGGGATTGCCATATTTCTGTATAAGTTCTCGTGAACTAGATGGCTCTATATCATTGTCAGGACGAATTTTCATGCGTGAAGGCAGAAGCATGGGCAACAAATCGCTCCATTCATCAGCGTTATCTGTATTTTGCATGGCATGATATAGCCGAGAGTGTGCAACACGTTCCTCATCCTCAGAGTATTCATCGTTATCATTCACTGTATGTCAGAACCCATTAGCATCAGTACATATTGAGCAGAATATATGTAAATTATTGGAACATACGTAGTTGGCCCCCTTCATAATCAAGCTCTTCCGAACTTTCATCATCATCGGAAACCGCTGCTTCAATGTCTATGAAGGGATTAATGTCCTGATTTTTTGAGATCATAATTAAATTTCCCTGAAGTTAGTGATTAGATGGAGGGTTGGATTAGTACACACTGTGCGGTTGCCTAGGCTGTCAAGTCGTCTGCGTTTATAACTAGACATTGTGGGTCTTAAAGACTGTTAATCGATGTTCATCTCACTTAATTTATCATCTTAACTTGTGATAATTTATTTTTAGATACTACACAACCTATTACTATGATAAGACGCTATGATGAACGGAAAGAGAAAACATATGGTGAGAAACACGCTATTTCCGGAGCGATTCTTTAGGGTAGGTTTCCCGTCCTGAAGTCACGAGTTGGTTAAAAAAACGCCCCCTTACATCAGAACTTGATTGTTTTTCTTTCCGTTCGTCATAGCGTAGTACCCCTCCCCATAGATTTAACATACATTCTAATAAAATAGACATAGACAATACTCTAGACACTCTATAATAGTTTTCGTTCAGTTAAAATTCATCTAGTTGAAAATTTGAGACACCAGAAAAAAACACACAAAAAAAAGTAAGTACCCAAAGAAATAGAATGCAGGGTGAGACGTTGAAGTTTTGTAGTGCAAGCCCAGAAGATTTCCCCCATTGCCCGACTCCAAGCTGAAGAAATTCTGGCGTTTCCCTTCGAAACGCAGGTCGTTCGTCAGACTCTGGAAAACATGTTGCCAGAGTCGCACCCACTCCGCGTAGGTCTTAATTGGATTGCCATTTATGGTACTAATATCAAGTTTCTGTAGAGGATGGTGGATTTCCTCCGACGATATGAGGACTTCACCTTTTTGAATTACGATGTTTCATCATCGAGCATGCGAGCGGCCATCAAGTATAGGCAAAGCTTGGCTGCCCTTCAGAACAGCATCGTAGAGACACCCTGCGTAACCTCGGCTACATGGGAGCAGGCGGGTAGCTTATTTGCAGCATACCGTCTACTCGATCTCGTAGCGTTGTGGCCAGCAGCCTTTGGACCATCGTTGCCGGTGACCGTGCCCCTGAATGAAATACAGGCCAGCACAGGAACTAAGGAAATATTTTCACGGTTCAAGGTATGCGATCATGAAGTCACTCAATGTTAATTCTTAATTTTCAAACAATTATTGTAGCTTGTAGATGACTTGAAGGACTGGCCGGCAATGCTCTGCTCTGCCAGGAAGCGCATCCTCAGAGCCGACTCTAAGTCGCACAGAAACATCAACACCCCTTCTATCAGTGACACGCCGTCATCCGCTTTCACCCAGGGCGGGCCCTCGGAATCAACGCTATTACTCTGTCTGGCGCGTAACCACTTCAAGGGTGTTGTGGGGAAAATAATCGGGAATGTGTACTGCGCCTCGCTACACTACCAAATCTTGTCAGGAATGCGCGGTATGAAGGACGATGAACACGTTCTACCAGACATTCCAACGGACACGGCTACTCTTGCAAATCTCTAGTAAGTTTTCTTTCCTCTATTCATTGATACAATCTGCTCAACATACCCTAGTGCAAGCGGCCATCCTGATGCTGCGTTGTTCCTCTCAGAGGTCACGCCATCTCATTTAAAAATTCCTCTGCATGTCGCCCTTTTCATATCCCCCATCCTTCTTTTTGTGAATAAATCTTGGTATTCTAAGAAATGTGACCGGGAGCAGCTGCTTAAAGTAGGTGTATCCACATCCTCCCAGTTTAACTTGGATTAACGCACTCCTTTAGGCCTCAAAAGCGCTCGGTAATTGTCGCCCCCGTGTTCTGCGTGAAGTGGAGATGGAAATTTGGAAAATCATTGCAGCGCAAAATTGCGACATCCAGTCAGCCTTATATAAACTTGTTATCTCAGACTACTGGATGGAATGCGAGCGGGTAATTGCACAAGATCCCGCGTTTCACTTTTTCATATGTGTGTTCTACGTACTGTAACAAAATAACAATTTAAACTAATAATTGGCCAGCGTCAACAAGCAGCGCCGAGGTTACAGCAAATTCTAACCTAGCAAGGCGCAGCACTGAACCACACGGTAAGTTATAAGCAAAGTCTGCGTCAATTACATGATTTAAATCCGTTTAAAACAGCTCAACTTCAGACCGTTTCCCATCATGGTGAAAAAACCACCTGTGAAGGGTCCGACGCAGACGCGGAGGGTGACGATGATCACGAAGTGGACACGACGGAAATGGTCAGCATGGGTCAACGGGAGAACGGGGACAATATGGTCCCTACCTCAAATATACAGCCTCCGGAAGACACGTCTTCAGTGGCTGGCAAGGATGTCAGCATGGGTCAACAGGAGAACGGGGACAATACGGTCCCTACCTCAGATATACAGCCTCCGGAAGACACATCTTCGGTGGCTGGCAAGGATGTGCCCACGGACGAGCAACCTGGTTTGCCGCGGAGTGATGATATTGGATCTGGTCTACTTCAGACTGAGAATACTGGGCCCTCATCTGCAGGGGATTGTGAGATGAACGTCGATCCGGAGCAAGCTGATGTCGACCATCAAATGGAGGATGGTCCACATACCAATGGTCCAGAAAATTTGGGAGATGGCGGGGCTGGACAAGGAGCTGAAGGGTCTTCTGACGAGGCAAATCGTATGTCGGAAGTTCACGAGGGCGAAAAGCAGGGGCAAGACGGAGAACGACCCGACGAGGAGAACCGAATGTCAGAAGATGGTGAGGAGGAAAGGCCAGACGACAGTTCGTCGGACAATGAGACCGAGAAGCAGGGGCAAGGGGATGTTCCACCAGTCCAGGAGGACAGAATGTCGGTCGATGGAGAGGGGGTAGGCCCAGAGCAAAACAATGATTCCTCAGACATGGAGAGGAATACATTGGAAGACAGCCAAGGCGAAAAGGAGGGGGAGAACGCACCTCCTGCTCCTCTTATTTTGAGGATTCCTCCTGTTTCCCAGATAAACAGGAGCAAAAACACCACGGCTGACTCCTCTCAGAAAGGGAAAGGGAAGGGCCGGCAGGGCCTTTCCAAGCGGCCTCCCAAACGCAAGCCGACGCAGGCTACCGACACATTTGATTCGGACGACGACCTGTGTATTGATGTCGATCTGTACGACAGCAACACCACCCTTGATGTCGTCAGCACTCCGGAGAAGGTGTATGGCACCAAAGTTTGGTCCACCTACAACGGTCGTGGCCAACTTAAAAGTTTCTGCGTTGTTGCCCATGTAAGTCATTCTCGATATTGATTTTTTCGTCATTTATTTATTCTCCAAACAAGAGTCAAGCCGACGTGGATCGTGTTGAAAGGGTTCTGGAATTGGTCGAGAGTGACTACGTCGATGGAGTTCCATTGCACATAGCACGTCCCGAAGAATCATGTTTTGCGGTATTCGACCGCAGCACCACGAAATCCATGTATCTGATGGAGTCTTTCTCTGAAAGGAACGTCGTCCTTATGTCTCCTTCTCAAGAGGAGTCTATTTCAACTTGCTCCGACGAGTTCTACAGCCAGGTACGTCGCCATATGGGTGATATGACGAGCACCAGGTCAATCCAAGGTGTGTTTCCTCTTCGATGTTTTGATTTTTCTTTCTGCGTCTCATGCTAATGGCCGTAACAGATATGTCGACCATGTCGTCTAACCCCATCGAGAGGATTAAGTGTGGGTCCCTCTCTCAGGTCATGGAAGCAGCGAGGATGAAAGGCAAAAGAGGAAAGATCCTCAATGCCCTCAACATCCCTTTACCTCATGCAGGCGCTCACTCTTTTGACTTGAGTACTGAGGCGGCTGCTCTTCGGGCTACATCTGGTAGCTGGAAGTATAGTACCCCCGTCCCATTTGGTGATATGTCATGGGGACTCGTAGCTACAGAGGGGGCATTTTCAGATATCCATATCGATGCCAATGGTTTCTGTTCCTTCATCCAACCTCTTCATGGACTGAAGCTGTGGATTATCATGTATCCCAGACGGTTGGATGTTGACCTTTCTTCTGACCGCCGTGTATTTCTGGGAGACAAGCTGGATTACGGGGAAACGCACCACCAAGACTGGATTTACGAGGCGATTGTTCTCGATAACCAGTCAGAACTGTATGTGATTTTTGAATGTCCTACCCATTTGATTATATTGACGCTACTTTGAAAAACAGCTTCATGAGACCGAATACTCTACATATGGCGTATTCTATCTCCTCAGTGGTTTGCCGTGGCGGACATTTTTACTCCTCCACTTCCTTCGAAGAAACCCTGACAGGAATCATTCACTGTTTTACCGCTGGATACAGGGCAACGAATACGAATCATTCAACGTCCCGATTTTTCCTGCAGCAAACCATACATTGGTTCTACAAGGTTTTGGTTGAAGGTGACAGCGACCCAGAAGGTATGAGGTTTTTTACCGTTTCCTACAAGATATCTGATTCTTTTCTTCTATTTTCTCTCAGATTTTTATGAAATGTACCATGTCCCATTCTACAGTACGCAGTCCGGATACTCGAGCTTGATAGCTCTGTGCGTGTGCATGATCTTGGCAAATGCGCTCGACTACGAGACCTATCGAAATCCCGATCAGATGTTCTCCACCAAGACTTCGGCACAGTTAGACGCATGGATGCGGTGGGATACCAACAGCCTGAGCGACGAAGAGCGCAAGGCGTGCATCTTTGCCCGTGGCGAAGCCTTGGCTATTCTAGAGTGGCTATGTCATCGCACGAAGTCCATCCACTACATGATTGAGACGGACAAAAACAAGGATGCACAAAATATCATGGCGACAGAAAAGTTCCATGAAATGATACTTTGCCGCTATGCCCGTATGATTCTAGCCTACGACGCAGAAGCCAAACATAACAACATTGGTGGTGCCCCTTGCTGTACCGACACCAGTTTGCTTTTTGTCCAGCTTCAGGGCGTCTGCAGCGGAGAATTGAACAAGGTTATATGTCGCAGTATCGAGGGTTTTAGGGTTTAGGGTTTAGGGTTTAGGGTTTAGGGTTTAGGGTTTAGGGTTAGGGTTTAGGGTTTAGGGGGGGAGCGAGCACCGAGCGAAGCGAGGTGCGAGCGACTAGTTTAAACTGTGAGTTTGAAATAGAAAGAAGGCCAGAGGGCTGTTGATTGTTATCAGCAGCCAGCCCTTTCGTCTTTATAGACTCTTCAGTGGCTATTCTTAGAAGGAATGTTCTGGAACATCCGATGACAGCGCGTGAAGTGATGCTGCGCAGCTGTCATGTATCTTACCGACTATCACAAATCTGTCAATGTTTATTGTCAAGTTAGACAGATCTCTGATGAACAGAGTGTCACGGGTCGATGTGGCACATGGTAACCTGTCAAAAGTGGATCCAACACTTTTGTTCTTTGACATCGTGGGTTATTGACTGTGATGTGAATCACATGGATATAAAATACTCTGGTTACGTGGCTCCGAGTAACCGTGACATGGGAATATTCTCATGTCAAGAGTATAAATAGCTTACCTGGGTCCTTACCTAACAATCAATTGATTGATTGTTGTGAATCTTAATTGGACGGTTCATGATCCGGTCCATCAAAAATGTTTCCACGGTACTAAGGAACTTTTCCCGAGGTACTAAGTAACTTTTCCCATGTACTAAATTAGATCCGGCCCTTCACAATCACATGCCTTTCGGAAGTTCACCCGCCTACCTTACTTCCTACTAAGGTTAGACTTAGTTAGCTTAGGGTTGGGGTTAGGTTAGGGCTTAGGGTTTAGGGTTTAGGGTTTAGGTTTAGGTTTAGCTATTTAATCCAATGTGTTGCTTGTAAGTAGATGTTTGTTACTTTGTAGCAAGGAATACTTACGGTTAGGGTTTTTTTCTAATGCTTTACGCCTTACGCGCTAGTATTCTTTTCATCGGTTGTAAGATTTGGATATTCTGCCGAATTCTGGATGTTCCCTCTCTTGTGAGATTGAACGTCTATGAAGTATTATCTCGTTATCACTTTCGATACTTATCTGTTCAGCAGCTTCAACTAAAGCAGAATGATAAGTTTCATTAACGTTTTGAGTTTCGGGAACAACACCACCTTTTTCGGCAATGTCTTCATCCAGTTTACGAAAAACTGTTTTCTTCCACACATTTGCAAGGTCGAAAAGATTAGTATTGCGCTTTCGCGATACTATCCAACGACTTCCGAGTAGTCCTATCTTCCTCAAATCCGGTACGAACTCAGTTTCTCCGTCCACGAGGATCTGTGTGAACAGCTCCGGGCGAACATCATCGAGGTCGTGAACGTAATTTGGATCTGGTTTGATAAGGGGTCTGGACGAGTCTGCACTATACAGACCTTTCTCGGCATGTTCATACCATGCCGACCAGTACTCGGTAACAGTTTTTCCAAGTTCAGCAGCTGAAAACCAATTCCATACCTGATCAAACCTGGTTTTAAGTACAAGAATGGATTCGTCGTGCTCTGCGACTCGTAAAGCAAATCGCTTTTCCCAACGTTCTTGTATATTCTTCTTACACCAAGACATGACTAGGTTTTCGGGATAACCGCGCATCAAATAGAGAGCGTTAAGGTCTCTAATTGCTCCGATGTAGATTTCCTTGGTACTACATAGCACGGCTAGCCTGGATAACTCTCCAATGTAGACGCCACGTTTGACGTCCAAAGGATGATGTGATACCCATGGAACTCGTTCTCGGTTGTTTCCTGTCTTGACAAATGGCTTCCAATGAAGTTTTCCAGACTCCTTGAATATGAAAGCATCGAGAAATTGACATCCCGACGAGGAAACAGCCCATTCGATAACACAACCATCGAACTTTATTGTTTCTTTAATAAGATTAAGTGCAAGTGCTTTGGACTCGGCGTAAACAATTGCGAAACAATCGTCGATGTACCTTCCATAGAAGGCCACGTTTGGGTGGTCTAAGATTTTTGACTTTATTTCAAAATGGGCTCCAAAGAGGTTAGCAAGGTCCGGAGAATCCGCGACGCCCATTGCGAGGCCATTTTTTTGTCTAAAATATCTAGACCCATGTTGTGTTATCAATTGCGTATTGCCAATCTCGATAGCACGTTTAAAGATGCCCAATTTAACCAAGTTATTCTCTAACGAATTTGGCTTAATGTGGGCTAATGTAGTGTTTTCTTCCGAAGTGTTGAGTAACCATTCCTCGTACATACTACAAACGATTTCGATGCACAAGTCCAACGGAATATTGGGATAGAAAGCAACTACATCTCCAGTGACAAAATACCATTGTCTTTTGGAGTCTATACGCAATTGGCTTAATCTCGTAAAGAGATCCTTCGTTCCGTGAATGATTGAAGGAGTCGATTTAATAATCGGCTTAAGCTCTTTTGATACAAACTTGGCTGCAGGATTAAATACTACAGAGTGACACGGAATTATGGGCCTAAATCCAGTAGGTTTCTTGTGGATTTTAGGTATACCATGAAATTGAGGATACTTGAACGATGATCCATCTTCCGGTACATTCGATAGAAAAAATCGAGACAACCCAAGTTCAAATAGAAACAGATGTTCATCTTCGACGGTACGTGCAAGAGTTTGCATCTGAATCATTTTGCTCTTCATAACTTCTTGAGCAACTTCGAATTCTAACTCTTCGTAGTTGCGTTCATCTTCAAGAAGATTGAGCTCGTTCCTTAATATCCAGTCGCGTTCAGACACCGCGAGGCCAAGATTCTTATCTGTCATCGTAATAACATAGTTGTTATCGATAAGAAACTTTTGGATCTTGTCCCTTTTAGGAGAGAACGCGTGCTTTCGCATCTCCTTGAGGGCTTCTTCCGGGATACTTGCGATCGTTTTAATAACGTACCGACGTCCCATTGAAAGGCCAAGTTCCATAAATTGCGGTAACATTGGAGGTTTCTCTTTCTTTTTAGAGCTTACTCCATAGTCTGGATCGAAGGGTTTATTCATGCCTTCCTTAAACAAAAAATAGATACGCCATCTTATTCTTCGTTGAAAATCATTCCATGCTTGCATGATCAGACTTTTAGAAGGCAGTGTAGGGTTAGGGTTTAGGGTTTAGGGTTTAGGGTTTAGGGTTTAGGGGGGGAGCGAGCACCGAGCGAAGCGAGGTGCGAGCGACTAGTTTAAACTGTGAGTTTGAAATAGAAAGAAGGCCAGAGGGCTGTTTGGGGGTACAAACGGCCAGCCCTTTCGTCTTTATAGACTCTTCAGTGGCTATTCTTAGAAGGAATGTTCTGGAACATCCGATGACAGCGCGTGAAGTGATGCTGCGCAGCTGTCATGTATCTTACCGACTATCACAAATCTGTCAATGTTTATTGTCAAGTTAGACAGGTCTCTGATGAACAGAGTGTCACGGGTCAATGTGGCACATGGTAACCTGTCAAAAGTGGATCCAACACTTTTGTTCTTTGACATCGTGGGTTATTGACTGTGATGTGAATCACATGGATATAGATTACTCTGGTTACGTGGCTCCGAGTAACCGCGACATGGGAATATTCACATGTCTAGAGTATAAATAGCTTACCTGGGTCCTTACCTAACAATCAAAAAATAGAATGATTGATTGTTGTGAATCTTAATTGGACAATTCATGATCCGGTCCATCAAAAATGTTTCCACGGTACTAAGGAACTTTTCCCGAAGTACTAAGTAACTTTTCCCATGTACTAAATTAGATCCGGCCCTTCACAATCACATGCCGTTCGGAAGTTCACACGCCTACCTTACTTCCTACTAAGGTTAGACTTAGTTAGCTTAGGGTTGGGGTTAGGTTAGGGCTTAGGGTTTAGGGTTTAGGGTTTAGGTTTAGGTTTAGCTATTCAATCCAATGTGTTGCTTGTAAGTAGATGTTTGTTACTTTATAGCAATGAATACTTACGGTTAGGGTTTTTTTCTAATGCTTTACGCCTTAAGCGCTAGTATTCTTTTCATCGGTTGTAAGATTTGGATATTCTGCCGAATTCTGGATGTTCCCTCTCTTGTGAGATTGAACGTCTATGAAGTATTATCTCGTTATCGCTTTCGATACTTATCTGTTCAGCAGCTTCAACTAGAGCAGAATGATAAGTTTCATTAACGTTTTGAGTTTCGGGAACAACACCACCTTTTTCGGCAATGTCTTCATCCAGTTTACGAAAAACTGTTTTCTTCCACACATTTGCAAGGTCGAAAAGATTAGTATTGCGCTTTCGCGATACTATCCAACGACTTCCGAGTAGTCCTATCTTCCTCAAATCCGGTACGAACTCAGTTTCTCCGTCCACGAGGATCTGTGTGAACAGCTCCGGGCGAACATCATCGAGGTCGTGAACGTAATTTGGATCTGGTTTGATAAGGGGTCTGGACGAGTCTGCACTATACAGACCTTTCTCGGCATGTTCATACCATGCCGACCAGTACTCGGTAACAGTTTTTCCAAGTTCAGCAGCTGAAAACCAATTCCATACCTGATCAAACCTGGTTTTAAGTACAAGAATGGATTCGTCGTGCTCTGCGACTCGTAAAGCAAATCGCTTTTCCCAACGTTCTTGTATATTCTTCTTACACCAAGACATGACTAGGTTTTCGGGATAACCGCGCATCAAATAGAGAGCGTTAAGGTCTCTAATTGCTCCGATGTAGATTTCCTTGGTACTACATAGCACGGCTAACCTGGATAACTCTCCAATGTAAACGCCACGTTTGACGTCCAAAGGATGATGTGATACCCATGGAACTCGTTCTCGGTTGTTTCCTGTCTTGACAAAAGGCTTCCAATGAAGTTTTCCAGACTCCTTGAATATGAAAGCATCGAGAAATTGACATCCCGACGAGGAAACAGCCCATTCGATAACACAACCATCGAACTTTATTGTTTCTTTAATAAGATTAAGTGCAAGTGCTTCGGACTCGGCGTAAACAATTGCGAAACAATCGTCGATGTACCTTCCATAGAAGGCCACGTTTGGGTGGTCCAAGATTTTTGACTTTATTTCAAAATGGGCTCCAAAGAGGTTAGCAAGGTCCGGAGAATCCGCGACGCCCATTGCGAGGCCATTTTTTTGTCTAAAATATCTAGACCCATGTTGTGTTATCAATTGCGTATTGCCAATCTCGATAGCACGTTTAAAGATGCCCAATTTAACCAAGTTATTCTCTAACGAATTTGGCTTAATGTGGGCTAATGTAGTGTTTTCTTCCGAAGTGTTGAGTAACCATTCCTCGTACATACTACAAACGATTTCGATGCACAAGTCCAACGGAATATTGGGATAGAAAGCAACTACATCTCCAGTGACAAAATACCATTGTCTTTTGGAGTCTATACGCAATTGGCTTAATCTCGTAAAGAGATCCTTCGTTCCGTGAATGATTGAAGGAGTCGATTTAATAATCGGCTTAAGCTCTTTTGATACAAACTTGGCTGCAGGATTAAATACTACAGAGTGACACGGAATTATGGGCCTAAATCCAGTAGGTTTCTTGTGGATTTTAGGTATACCATGAAATTGAGGATACTTGAACGATGATCCATCTTCCGGTACATTCGATAGAAAAAATCGAGACAACCCAAGTTCAAATAGAAACAGATGTTCATCTTCGACGGTACGTGCAAGAGTTTGCATCTGAATCATTTTGCTCTTCATAACTTCTTGAGCAACTTCGAATTCTAACTCTTCGTAGTTGCGTTCATCTTCAAGAAGATTGAGCTCGTTCCTTAATATCCAGTCGCGTTCAGACACCGCGAGGCCAAGATTCTTATCTGTCATCGTAATAACATAGTTGTTATCGATAAGAAACTTTTGGATCTTGTCCCTTTTAGGAGAGAACGCGTGCTTTCGCATCTCCTTGAGGGCTTCTTCCGGGATACTTGCGATCGTTTTAATAACGTACCGACGTCCCATTGAAAGGCCAAGTTCCATAAATTGCGGTAACATTGGAGGTTTCTCTTTCTTTTTAGAGCTTACTCCATAGTCTGGATCGAAGGGTTTATTCATGCCTTCCTTAAACAAAAAATAGATACGCCATCTTATTCTTCGTTGAAAATCATTCCATGCTTGCATGATCAGACTTTTAGAAGGCAGTGTAAAAAACATATAATTGAGTCCAAGAGATAAATCATTTGCTACATCAACAGGGACCGAAACACCAGGACTACAGTGTACACTAGATCTATACTGGCCAGCCAATAAGAATGAAATCGGGGTATTGAGGTGTACAAAAGAAACTGCGTCTGTTTTAGTCATGGTGAGTATATCGTCAGGAATAGAGTTGGGGAAGGCGGGTCTCACCGACGTAAATGATGCTACAGTAGACCGCGCGTCTAGGCTCTTGCCTTTCCCTTTCCCTTTGGATCGTTGTTCTTGACGGGAGCTCTCCCCTTCCCTTTCTTCTTGTTGTCGACCTTGTTGGAAGCCTTGGTTTGAGGCTTCCTCTGCAAAGGCGTCGACGACGACTTGGGTTTCGAAGGGCCAGCTTTTCTGGCCTGAGGTTGAGGAGCCTTGGACGAATTCGGGCCAGACAAAGTCTGGGTAATTAGAGTAATAATTAGTGTCCAGAATTATGGGTGAAGGGTTACGAAAACTTGCCTTCTTGCCCACAGATCCAAGGTTGAGCTTCTTGAGACGTGCATTCAAGCCCTTATCAATAAGGGATTGAATCGACGGACCTGGTTTGGTCGCGTCGGCCATCTCGACATCGGCTGTTGCCGCAGTCGTCCGCTTTTTCTCAATCTTAATTGCCAAGGCGCGGTGGCGCATGTTGACAATCTGTTTGATATGAGAAAAGATCGCCGGCAGTATAGTTTGCAGCGCACTGCATTCGGCTTTCTTTTGCGGAGACACTACCCACTCTGCTATACGTCGGACTCCCTTGTTGTCTGTAGAGAAAACAGGGAGCTTGTAGCTGGATTTGCGGTCATCGTAAGTTGCCTTAACGATGAGGGCAGCAGCTTCGTAGCAAGAGTTGAGCGCGCATTTATCATCCCAAAAGGCCAGCTCGTCCTTTTTCGCCTGAATGGCGCCGTCGTTAATCGTCTTTTGGAAGACGTCACGAGCGGTAGAGAACGTAGTGGAGACTCGAAGAGCCTCCGCTGACCCGGCATCCGCGAATTCCTTCGTGAGTTGGAACTCGGGCGCCTTCACCTTAAGGCGATTGGGCGTGTTGCCTGCGCTAACGGCAGATTCAAGGCGCTCGAGGCTAGCCTTGACTGTTTCCCTCTTGTCGCACCACGATGCGAGGTTGAGGAGAAACTCCCTGAGGGCAGCACGATAGTCAAAAAAGACGCAGTCTATGACTTGGTCAACGGAGCGGCACTCAGCTATTTTTTTGATGACCACAGTGGCCAGCTCGTCGATAAGAGCGTTATGGCGGCCTGCTTCATCGTTGACGCCGAAGACAGTGTTGTTGACGACGGCCTGGGTGAGTGCGTCCAGGGTAGGGGACATGGCACGAGAGAATGCAGCAGAGTATTGGGATGACATGGTAACTGATGGGTGATAGCAAAGTCGTTGGGTTTAGGGGGGGAGCGAGCACCGAGCGAAGCGAGGTGCGAGCGACTAGTTTAAACTGTGAGTTTGAAATAGAAAGAAGGCCAGAGGGCTGTTTGGGGGTACAAACGGCCAGCCCTTTCGTCTTTATAGACTCTTCAGTGGCTATTCTTAGAAGGAATGTTCTGGAACATCCGATGACAGCGCGTGAAGTGATGCTGCGCAGCTGTCATGTATCTTACCGACTATCACAAATCTGTCAATGTTTATTGTCAAGTTAGACAGGTCTCTGATGAACAGAGTGTCACGGGTCAATGTGGCACATGGTAACCTGTCAAAAGTGGATCCAACACTTTTGTTCTTTGACATCGTGGGTTATTGACTGTGATGTGAATCACATGGATATAGATTACTCTGGTTACGTGGCTCCGAGTAACCGCGACATGGGAATATTCACATGTCTAGAGTATAAATAGCTTACCTGGGTCCTTACCTAACAATCAAAAAATAGAATGATTGATTGTTGTGAATCTTAATTGGACAATTCATGATCCGGTCCATCAAAAATGTTTCCACGGTACTAAGGAACTTTTCCCGAAGTACTAAGTAACTTTTCCCATGTACTAAATTAGATCCGGCCCTTCACAATCACATGCCGTTCGGAAGTTCACACGCCTACCTTACTTCCTACTAAGGTTAGACTTAGTTAGCTTAGGGTTGGGGTTAGGTTAGGGCTTAGGGTTTAGGGTTTAGGGGGGGAGCGAGCACCGAGCGAAGCGAGGTGCGAGCGACTAGTTTAAACTGTGAGTTTGAAATAGAAAGAAGGCCAGAGGGCTGTTGATTGTTATCAGCAGCCAGCCCTTTCGTTTAGGGTTTAGGGTTTAGGGTTTAGGGTTTAGGGTTTAGGGGGGGAGCGAGCACCGAGCGAAGCGAGGTGCGAGCGACTAATTTAAACTGTGAGTTAAATGGAAAGTAGCCAGAGAGCTGTTGATTGTTATCAGCAGCCAGCCCTTTCGTCTTTATAGACTCTTCAGTGGCTATTCTTAGAAGGAATGTTCTGGAACATCCGATGACAGCGCGTGAAGTGATGCTGCGCAGCTGTCATGTATCTTACCGACTATCACAAATCTGTCAATGTTTATTGTCAAGTTAGATAGATCTCTGATGAACAGAGTGTCACGGGTCGATGTGGCACATGGTAACCTGTCAAAAGTGGATCCAACACTTTTGTTCTTTGACATCGTGGGTTATTGACTGTGATGTGAATCACATGGATATAAAATACTCTGGTTACGTGGCTCCGAGTAACCGTGACATGGGAATATTCTCATGTCAAGAGTATAAATAGCTTACCTGGGTCCTTACCTAACAATCAATTGATTGATTGTTGTGAATCTTAATTGGACAGTTCATGATCCGGTCCATCAAAAATGTTTCCACGGTACTAAGGAACTTTTCCCGAGGTACTAAGTAACTTTTCCCATGTACTAAATTAGATCCGGCCCTTCACAATCACATGCCTTTCGGAAGTTCACACGCCTACCTTACTTCCTACTAAGGTTAGACTTAGTTAGCTTAGGGTTGGGGTTAGGTTAGGGCTTAGGGTTTAGGGTTTAGGGTTTAGGTTTAGGTTTAGCTATTTAATCCAATGTGTTGCTTGTAAGTAGATGTTTGTTACTTTGTAGCAAGGAATACTTACGGTTAGGGTTTTTTTCTAATGCTTTACGCCTTACGCGCTAGTATTCTTTTCATCGGTTGTAAGATTTGGATATTCTGCCGAATTCTGGATGTTCCCTCTCTTGTGAGATTGAACGTCTATGAAGTATTATCTCGTTATCACTTTCGATACTTATCTGTTCAGCAGCTTCAACTAAAGCAGAATGATAAGTTTCATTAACGTTTTGAGTTTCGGGAACAACACCACCTTTTTCAGCGATGTCTTCATCCAGTTTACGAAAGACTGTTTTCTTCCACACATTTGCAAGGTCGAAAAGATTAGTATTGCGCTTTCGCGATACTATCCAACGACTTCCGAGTAGTCCTATCTTCCTCAAATCCGGTACGAACTCAGTTTCTCCGTCCACGAGGATCTGTGTGAACAGCTCCGGGCGAACATCATCGAGGTCGTGAACGTAATTTGGATCTGGTTTGATAAGGGGTCTGGACGAGTCTGCACTATACAGATCTTTCTCGGCATGTTCATACCATGCCGACCAGTACTCGGTAATAGTCTTTCCAAGTTCAGCAGCTGAAAACCAATTCCATACCTGATCAAACCTGGTTTTAGGGTTTAGGGGGGGAGCGAGCACCGAGCGAAGCGAGGTGCGAGCGACTAGTTTAAACTGGGAGTTAAATGGAAAGTAGCCAGAGGGCTGTTGGGGGATCCCAACAACCAGCCCTTTCGTCTTTATAGACTCTTCAGTGGCTATTCTTAGAAGGAATGTTCTAGACATCCGATGACAGCGCGTGAAGTGATGCTGCGCAGCTGTCATGTATCTTACCGACTATCACAAATCTGTCAATGTTTATTGTCAAGTTAGACAGGTCTCTGATGAACAGAGTGTCACGGGTCGATGTGGCACATGGTAACCTGTCAAAAGTGGATCCAACACTTTTGTTCTTTGACATCGTGGGTTATTGACTGTGATGTGAATCACATGGATATAGATTACTCTGGTTACGTGGCTCCGAGTAACCGCGACATGGGAATATTCACATGTCTAGAGTATAAATAACTTACCTGGGTCCTTACCTAACAATCAAACAATAGAATGATTGATTGTTGTGAATCTTAATTGGACAGTTCATGATCCGGTCCATCAAAAATGTTTCCACGGTACTAAGGAACTTTTCCCGAAGTACTAAGTAACTTTTCCCATGTACTAAATTAGATCCGGCCCTTCACAATCACATGCCGTTCGGAAGTTCACACGCCTACCTTACTTCCTACTAAGGTTAGACTTAGTTAGCTTAGGGTTGGGGTTAGGTTAGGGTTTAGGGTTTAGGGTTTAGGGTTTAGGTTTAGGTTTAGCTATTCAATCCAATGTGTTGCTTGTAAGTAGATGTTTGTTACTTTATAGCAAGGAATACTTACGGTTAGGGTTTTTTTCTAATGCTTTACGCCTTAAGCGCTAGTATTCTTTTCATCGGTTGTAAGATTTGGATATTCTGCCAAATTCTGGATGTTCCCTCTCTTGTGAGATTGAACGTCTATGAAGTATTATCTCGTTATCACTTTCGATACTTATCTGCTCAGCAGCTTCAACTAAAGCAGAATGATAAGTTTCATTAACGTTTTGAGTTTCGGGAACAACACCACCTTTTTCAGCGATGTCTTCATCCAGTTTACGAAAGACTGTTTTCTTCCACACATTTGCAAGGTCGAAAAGATTAGTATTGCGTTTTCGCGATACTATCCAACGACTTCCGAGTAGTCCTATCTTCCTCAAATCCGGTACGAACTCAGTTTCTCCGTCCACGAGGATCTGTGTGAACAGCTCCGGGCGAACATCATCGAGGTCGTGAACGTAATTTGGATCTGGTTTGATAAGGGGTCTGGACGAGTCTGCACTATACAAACCTTTCTCGGCATGTTCATACCATGCCGACCAGTACTCGGTAACAGTTTTTCCAAGTTCAGCAGCTGAAAACCAATTCCATACCTGATCAAATCTGGTTTTAAGTACAAGAATGGATTCGTCGTGCTCTGCGACTCGTAAAGCGAATCGCTTTTCCCAACGTTCTTGTATATTCTTCTTACACCAAGATATGACTAGGTTTTCGGGATAACCGCGCATCAAATAGAGAGCGTTAAGGTCTCTAATTGCTCCGATGTAGATTTCCTTGGTACTACATAGCACGGCTAACCTGGATAACTCTCCAATGTAGACGCCACGTTTGACGTCCAAAGGATGATGTGATACCCATGGAACTCGTTCTCGGTTGTTTCCTGTCTTGACAAAAGGCTTCCAATGAAGTTTTCCAGACTCCTTGAATATGAAAGCATCGAGAAATTGACATCCCGACGAGGAAACAGCCCATTCGATAACACAACCATCGAACTTTATTGTTTCTTTAATAAGATTAAGTGCAAGTGCTTCAGACTCGGCGTAAACAATTGCGAAACAATCGTCGATGTACCTTCCATAGAAGGCCACGTTTGGGTGGTCTAAGATTTTTGACTTTATTTCAAAATGGGCTCCAAAGAGGTTAGCAAGGTCCGGAGAATCCGCGACGCCCATTGCGAGGCCATTTTTTTGTCTAAAATATCTAGACCCATGTTGTGTTATCAATTGCGTATTGCCAATCTCGATAGCACGTTTAAAGATGCCCAATTTAACCAAGTTATTCTCTAACGAATTTGGATTAATATGGGCTAATGCAGTGTTTTCTTCCGAAGCGTTGAGTAACCATTCCTCGTACATACTACAAACGATTTCGATGCACAAGTCCAACGGAATATTGGGATAGAAAGCAACTACATCTCCAGTGACAAAATACCATTGTCTTTTGGAGTCTATACGCAATTGGCTTAATCTCGTAAAGAGATCCTTCGTTCCGTGTATGATTGAAGGAGTCGATTTAATAATCGGCTTAAGCTCTTTTGATACAAACTTGGCTGCAGGATTAAATACTACAGAGTGACACGGAATTATGGGCCTAAATCCAGTAGGTTTCTTGTGGATTTTAGGTATACCATGAAATTGAGGATACTTGAACGATGATCCGTCTTCCGGTACATTCGATAGAAAGAATCGAGACAACCCAAGTTCAAATAGAAACAGATGTTCATCTTCGACAGTACGTGCGAGCGTTTGCATCTGAATCATTTTGCTCTTCATAACTTCTTGCGCAACTTCGAATTCTAACTCTTCGTAATTACGTTCATCTTCAAGAAGATTGAGCTCATTCCTTAATATCCAGTCGCGTTCAGACACCGCGAGGCCAAGATTCTTATCTGTCATCGTAATAACATAGTTGTTATCGATAAGAAACTTACGGATCTTGTCCCTTTTAGGAGAGAACGCGTGCTTTCGCATCTCCGTAAGGGCTTCTTCCGGGATACTTGCGATCGTGCGTTGCACGTACCGACGTCCCATCGAAAGGCCAAGTTCCATATATTGCGGTAATACAGGAGGTTTCTCTTTCTTTTTTGAGCTTACTCCATAATCTGGATCAAAAGGTTTATTCATGCCTTCCTTAAACAAAAAATAGATACGCCATCTTATTCTTCGTTGGAAATCATTCCATGCTTGCATGATCAGACTTTTAGAAGGCAGAGTGAAAAACATATAATTAAGTCCGAGAGAGAGATCGTTTGCTACATCAACAGGGACAGAAACACCAGGACTACAATGTACACTACTACGATACTGGCCAGCCAACAAGAATGATATTGGAGTATGTAAGTGTACGAAAGAAACTGCGTCTGTTTTAGTCATGGTGAGTATATCGTCAGGAATAGAGTTGGGGAAGGCGGGTCTCACCGACGTAAAAGGTACTACATTAGACCGCGCATCTAGGCTCTTGCCTTTCCCTTTCCCTTTGGATCGTTCTTGACGGGAGCTCTCCCCTTCCCTTTCTTCTTGTTGTCGACCTTGTTGGAAGCCTTGGTTTGAGGCTTGCGTTGCGAAGGCGTCGACGACGACTTGGGTTTCGAAGGGCCAGCTTTCTTGGCCTGAGGTTGAGGAGCCTTGGATGAATTCTGGCCAGACAAAGTCTGGGTAATTAGAGTAGTAATTAGTATCCAGAATTATGGGTGAAGGGTTACGAAAACTTGCCTTCTTGCCCACAGATCCAAGGTTGAGCTTCTTGAGACGTGCATTCAAGCCCTTATCAATAAGGGATTGAATCGACGGACCTGGTTTGGTCGCGTCGGCCATCTCGACATCGGCTGTTGCCGCAGTCGTCCGCTTTTTCTCAATCTTAATTGCCAAAGCGCGGTGGCGCATGTTGACAATTTGTTTGATGTGAGAAAAGATCGCCGGCAGTATGGTTTGCAGCGCACTGCATTCGGCTTTCTTTTGCGGAGACACTACCCACTCTGCTATACGTCGAACTCCCTTGTTATCTGTAGAGAAAACAGGGAGCTTGTAGCTGGATTTGCGATCATCGTAAGTTGCCTTAACGATGAGGGCAGCAGCTTCGTAGCAAGAGTTGAGTGCGCATTTATCATCCCAAAAAGTCAGCTCGTCCTTTTTCGCCTGAATGGCGCCGTCGTTAATTGCCTTTTGGAAGGCGTCACGAGCGGTAGAGAACGTAGTGGAGACTCGAAGAGCCTCCGCTGACCCGGCATTCGCGAATTCCTTCGTAAGTTGGAACTCGGGTGCCTTCACCTTAAGGCGATTGGGCGTGTTGCCTGCGCTAACGGCAGATTCAAGGCGCTCGAGGCTAGCCTTGACTGTTTCCCTCTTATCGCACCACGATGCGAGGTTGAGGAGAAACTCCCTAAGGGCAGCACGATAGTCAAAAAAGACGCAGTCTATGACTTGGTCAACGGAGCGGCACTCAGCTATTTTTTTGATGACCACAGTGGCCAGCTCGTCGATCAGAGCGTTATGGCGGCCTGCTTCATCGTTGACGCCGAAAACGGTGTTGTTGACGACGGCCTGGGTGAGTGCGTCCAGGGTGGGGGACATGGCACGAGAGAAAGCAGCAGAGTATTGAGATGACATAGTGGCTGATGGATAATAGCAAAGTCGTTGGGTTTAGGGGGGGAGCGAGCACCGAGCGAAGCGAGGTGCGAGCGACTAGTTTAAACTGGGAGTTAAATGGAAAGTAGCCAGCGGCTCGTGATTTTTTACGGGCGTGGACCAGTGCAAGCAATGGGCGCTACCGTACAGGCAAACGATCACTACATACCGCTCATGACAAAAGAGCAGGCTATTGCCTATTAAGTCCTTTACCAAGGGACACTCTCATGCCATTGGACATGGCAGGCTAATACCCTTTAAGCCCTTTACCAAGGGGCGCCACATCAGCCATTACAGCCACAGGTTCATTTCCGGCGACGAACTATTTGTCCATCCTTGTGTTAACTCCCTTTACTAAGGGGAGGCCGGGTCACCCGCGTTTTAAGCGGTTCTGGACTTCGGGCCGTCCTCGTAAGCAGCGAGGCGCGGTTTAGATACCAGATGTGGGTTTCCCCACTCCCAAGACTATATCTTAAGATCCGAAGACCCCACTACCACCTAGTCGTTGAACGCTTCCGTCGGCGTGACCGTTACGGATTCGCTGCTGATTATCCATTCCAGCTTTCGCTGAATCTTGGGGATTGTTACCATACCCGGTCGCCACCGGTGCCTAGGCTGTTTCCAGCGGTCGGCGGTACCCACAAGCTTTAGGACGTCCCAGCAATTCGGTAGTGTCGCCGGCTGCAACCGACTTGCCAGGAGCGTATCCAGCAGAGCTGGTCCTGACAACCCCCAGTGTACTCTCACCTGATGTCCATACCCATTGAAGAACTGCGCGCCCTCGAATTACAAAGTCATCATAGCTGGATATCCCCGCAGCTAGACTAAAACGAGTTTGTATGACCTCCGTAACCCAACATAGAAGGCGTGAGCGAGTGAAAGAAAAAGGGCCCCGCTTGCCGTGAGGCAGCCAACATGTCGATGAAACGTCCCCGAGTCAAGGGCAAGATCAGTGACGAAAGGGCTCCCGGATGAGTTGGGAAGGCACAAGCGGCAGGAGTTTGGGAGAGGACGAGTACTTGAGGGCTGTTGGGGGATCCCAACAACCAGCCCTTTCGTCTTTATAGACTCTTCAGTGGCTATTCTTAGAAGGAATGTTCTAGACATCCGATGACAGCGCGTGAAGTGATGCTGCGCAGCTGTCATGTATCTTACCGACTATCACAAATCTGTCAATGTTTATTGTCAAGTTAGACAGGTTTTTAGGGTTTTAGGGTTTAGGGTTTAGGGTTTAGGGTTTAGGGTTTAGGGTTTAGGGGGGGAGCGAGCACCGAGCGAAGCGAGGTGCGAGCGACTAGTTTAAACTGGGAGTTAAATGGAAAGTAGCCAGAGGGCTGTTGGGGGATCCCAACAACCAGCCCTTTCGTCTTTATAGACTCTTCAGTGGCTATTCTTAGAAGGAATGTTCTAGACATCCGATGACAGCGCGTGAAGTGATGCTGCGCAGCTGTCATGTATCTTACCGACTATCACAAATCTGTCAATGTTTATTGTCAAGTTAGACAGGTCTCTGATGAACAGAGTGTCACGGGTCGATGTGGCACATGGTAACCTGTCAAAAGTGGATCCAACACTTTTGTTCTTTGACATCGTGGGTTATTGACTGTGATGTGAATCACATGGATATAGATTACTCTGGTTACGTGGCTCCGAGTAACCGCGACATGGGAATATTCACATGTCTAGAGTATAAATAACTTACCTGGGTCCTTACCTAACAATCAAACAATAGAATGATTGATTGTTGTGAATCTTAATTGGACAGTTCATGATCCGGTCCATCAAAAATGTTTCCACGGTACTAAGGAACTTTTCCCGAAGTACTAAGTAACTTTTCCCATGTACTAAATTAGATCCGGCCCTTCACAATCACATGCCGTTCGGAAGTTCACACGCCTACCTTACTTCCTACTAAGGTTAGACTTAGTTAGCTTAGGGTTGGGGTTAGGTTAGGGTTTAGGGTTTAGGGTTTAGGGTTTAGGTTTAGGTTTAGCTATTCAATCCAATGTGTTGCTTGTAAGTAGATGTTTGTTACTTTATAGCAAGGAATACTTACGGTTAGGGTTTTTTTCTAATGCTTTACGCCTTAAGCGCTAGTATTCTTTTCATCGGTTGTAAGATTTGGATATTCTGCCAAATTCTGGATGTTCCCTCTCTTGTGAGATTGAACGTCTATGAAGTATTATCTCGTTATCACTTTCGATACTTATCTGCTCAGCAGCTTCAACTAAAGCAGAATGATAAGTTTCATTAACGTTTTGAGTTTCGGGAACAACACCACCTTTTTCAGCGATGTCTTCATCCAGTTTACGAAAGACTGTTTTCTTCCACACATTTGCAAGGTCGAAAAGATTAGTATTGCGTTTTCGCGATACTATCCAACGACTTCCGAGTAGTCCTATCTTCCTCAAATCCGGTACGAACTCAGTTTCTCCGTCCACGAGGATCTGTGTGAACAGCTCCGGGCGAACATCATCGAGGTCGTGAACGTAATTTGGATCTGGTTTGATAAGGGGTCTGGACGAGTCTGCACTATACAAACCTTTCTCGGCATGTTCATACCATGCCGACCAGTACTCGGTAACAGTTTTTCCAAGTTCAGCAGCTGAAAACCAATTCCATACCTGATCAAATCTGGTTTTAAGTACAAGAATGGATTCGTCGTGCTCTGCGACTCGTAAAGCGAATCGCTTTTCCCAACGTTCTTGTATATTCTTCTTACACCAAGATATGACTAGGTTTTCGGGATAACCGCGCATCAAATAGAGAGCGTTAAGGTCTCTAATTGCTCCGATGTAGATTTCCTTGGTACTACATAGCACGGCTAACCTGGATAACTCTCCAATGTAGACGCCACGTTTGACGTCCAAAGGATGATGTGATACCCATGGAACTCGTTCTCGGTTGTTTCCTGTCTTGACAAAAGGCTTCCAATGAAGTTTTCCAGACTCCTTGAATATGAAAGCATCGAGAAATTGACATCCCGACGAGGAAACAGCCCATTCGATAACACAACCATCGAACTTTATTGTTTCTTTAATAAGATTAAGTGCAAGTGCTTCGGACTCGGCGTAAACAATTGCGAAACAATCGTCGATGTACCTTCCATAGAAGGCCACGTTTGGGTGGTCTAAGATTTTTGACTTTATTTCAAAATGGGCTCCAAAGAGGTTAGCAAGGTCCGGAGAATCCGCGACGCCCATTGCGAGGCCATTTTTTTGTCTAAAATATCTAGACCCATGTTGTGTTATCAATTGCGTATTGCCAATCTCGATAGCACGTTTAAAGATGCCCAATTTAACCAAGTTATTCTCTAACGAATTTGGATTAATATGGGCTAATGCAGTGTTTTCTTCCGAAGCGTTGAGTAACCATTCCTCGTACATACTACAAACGATTTCGATGCACAAGTCCAACGGAATATTGGGATAGAAAGCAACTACATCTCCAGTGACAAAATACCATTGTCTTTTGGAGTCTATATGCAATTGGCTTAATCTCGTAAAGAGATCCTTCGTTCCGTGTATGATTGAAGGAGTCGATTTAATAATCGGCTTAAGCTCTTTTGATACAAACTTGGCTGCAGGATTAAATACTACAGAGTGACACGGAATTATGGGCCTAAATCCAGTAGGTTTCTTGTGGATTTTAGGTATACCATGAAATTGAGGATACTTGAACGATGATCCGTCTTCCGGTACATTCGATAGAAAGAATCGAGACAACCCAAGTTCAAATAGAAACAGATGTTCATCTTCGACAGTACGTGCGAGCGTTTGCATCTGAATCATTTTGCTCTTCATAACTTCTTGCGCAACTTCGAATTCTAACTCTTCGTAATTACGTTCATCTTCAAGAAGATTGAGTTCATTCCTTAATATCCAGTCGCGTTCAGACACCGCGAGGCCAAGATTCTTATCTGTCATCGTAATAACATAGTTGTTATCGATAAGAAACTTACGGATCTTGTCCCTTTTAGGAGAGAACGCGTGCTTTCGCATCTCCGTAAGGGCTTCTTCCGGGATACTTGCGATCGTGCGTTGCACGTACCGACGTCCCATCGAAAGGCCAAGTTCCATATATTGCGGTAATACAGGAGGTTTCTCTTTCTTTTTTGAGCTTACTCCATAATCTGGATCAAAAGGTTTATTCATGCCTTCCTTAAACAAAAAATAGATACGCCATCTTATTCTTCGTTGGAAATCATTCCATGCTTGCATGATCAGACTTTTAGAAGGCAGAGTGAAAAACATATAATTAAGTCCGAGAGAGAGATCGTTTGCTACATCAACAGGGACAGAAACACCAGGACTACAATGTACACTACTACGATACTGGCCAGCCAACAAGAATGATATTGGAGTATGTAAGTGTACGAAAGAAACTGCGTCTGTTTTAGTCATGGTGAGTATATCGTCAGGAATAGAGTTGGGGAAGGCGGGTCTCACCGACGTAAAAGGTACTACATTAGACCGCGCATCTAGGCTCTTGCCTTTCCCTTTCCCTTTGGATCGTTCTTGACGGGAGCTCTCCCCTTCCCTTTCTTCTTGTTGTCGACCTTGTTGGAAGCCTTGGTTTGAGGCTTGCGTTGCGAAGGCGTCGACGACGACTTGGGTTTCGAAGGGCCAGCTTTCTTGGCCTGAGGTTGAGGAGCCTTGGACGAATTCTGGCCAGACAAAGTCTGGGTAATTAGAGTAGTAATTAGTATCCAGAATTATGGGTGAAGGGTTACGAAAACTTGCCTTCTTGCCCACAGATCCAAGGTTGAGCTTCTTGAGACGTGCATTCAAGCCCTTATCAATAAGGGATTGAATCGACGGACCTGGTTTGGTCGCGTCGGCCATCTCGACATCGGCTGTTGCCGCAGTCGTCCGCTTTTTCTCAATCTTAATTGCCAAAGCGCGGTGGCGCATGTTGACAATTTGTTTGATGTGAGAAAAGATCGCCGGCAGTATGGTTTGCAGCGCACTGCATTCGGCTTTCTTTTGCGGAGACACTACCCACTCTGCTATACGTCGAACTCCCTTGTTATCTGTAGAGAAAACAGGGAGCTTGTAGCTGGATTTGCGATCATCGTAAGTTGCCTTAACGATGAGGGCAGCAGCTTCGTAGCAAGAGTTGAGTGCGCATTTATCATCCCAAAAAGTCAGCTCGTCCTTTTTCGCCTGAATGGCGCCGTCGTTAATTGCCTTTTGGAAGGCGTCACGAGCGGTAGAGAACGTAGTGGAGACTCGAAGAGCCTCCGCTGACCCGGCATCCGCGAATTCCTTCGTAAGTTGGAACTCGGGTGCCTTCACCTTAAGGCGATTGGGCGTGTTGCCTGCGCTAACGGCAGATTCAAGGCGCTCGAGGCTAGCCTTGACTGTTTCCCTCTTATCGCACCACGATGCGAGGTTGAGGAGAAACTCCCTAAGGGCAGCACGATAGTCAAAAAAGACGCAGTCTATGACTTGGTCAACGGAGCGGCACTCAGCTATTTTTTTGATGACCACAGTGGCCAGCTCGTCGATCAGAGCGTTATGGCGGCCTGCTTCATCGTTGACGCCGAAAACGGTGTTGTTGACGACGGCCTGGGTGAGTGCGTCCAGGGTGGGGGACATGGCACGAGAGAAAGCAGCAGAGTATTGAGATGACATAGTGGCTGATGGATAATAGCAAAGTCGTTGGGTTTAGGGGGGGAGCGAGCACCGAGCGAAGCGAGGTGCGAGCGACTAGTTTAAACTGGGAGTTAAATGGAAAGTAGCCAGCGGCTCGTGATTTTTTACGGGCGTGGACCAGTGCAAGCAATGGGCGCTACCGTACAGGCAAACGATCACTACATACCGCTCATGACAAAAGAGCAGGCTATTGCCTATTAAGTCCTTTACCAAGGGACACTCTCATGCCATTGGACATGGCAGGCTAATACCCTTTAAGCCCTTTACCAAGGGGCGCCACATCAGCCATTACAGCCACAGGTTCATTTCCGGCGACGAACTATTTGTCCATCCTTGTGTTAACTCCCTTTACTAAGGGGAGGCCGGGTCACCCGCGTTTTAAGCGGTTCTGGACTTCGGGCCGTCCTCGTAAGCAGCGAGGCGCGGTTTAGATACCAGATGTGGGTTTCCCCACTCCCAAGACTATATCTTAAGATCCGAAGACCCCACTACCACCTAGTCGTTGAACGCTTCCGTCGGCGTGACCGTTACGGATTCGCTGCTGATTATCCATTCCAGCGTTCGCTGAATCTTGGGGATTGTTACCATACCCGGTCGCCACCGGTGCCTAGGCTGTTTCCAGCGGTCGGCGGTACCCACAAGCTTTAGGACGTCCCAGCAATTCGGTAGTGTCGCCGGCTGCAACCGACTTGCCAGGAGCGTATCCAGCAGAGCTGGTCCTGACAACCCCCAGTGTACTCTCACCTGATGTCCATACCCATTGAAGAACTGCGCGCCCTCGAATTACAAAGTCATCATAGCTGGATATCCCCGCAGCTAGACTAAAACGAGTTTGTATGACCTCCGTAACCCAACATAGAAGGCGTGAGCGAGTGAAAGAAAAAGGGCCCCGCTTGCCGTGAGGCAGCCAACATGTCGATGAAACGTCCCCGAGTCAAGGGCAAGATCAGTGACGAAAGGGCTCCCGGATGAGTTGGGAAGGCACAAGCGGCAGGAGTTTGGGAGAGGACGAGTACTTGAGGGCTGTTGGGGGATCCCAACAACCAGCCCTTTCGTCTTTATAGACTCTTCAGTGGCTATTCTTAGAAGGAATGTTCTAGACATCCGATGACAGCGCGTGAAGTGATGCTGCGCAGCTGTCATGTATCTTACCGACTATCACAAATCTGTCAATGTTTATTGTCAAGTTAGACAGGTTTTTAGGGTTTTAGGGTTTAGGGTTTAGGGTTTAGGGTTTAGGGGGGGAGCGAGCACCGAGCGAAGCGAGGTGCGAGCGACTAGTTTAAACTGGGAGTTAAATGGAAAGTAGCCAGAGGGCTGTTGGGGGATCCCAACAACCAGCCCTTTCGTCTTTATAGACTCTTCAGTGGCTATTCTTAGAAGGAATGTTCTAGACATCCGATGACAGCGCGTGAAGTGATGCTGCGCAGCTGTCATGTATCTTACCGACTATCACAAATCTGTCAATGTTTATTGTCAAGTTAGACAGGTCTCTGATGAACAGAGTGTCACGGGTCGATGTGGCACATGGTAACCTGTCAAAAGTGGATCCAACACTTTTGTTCTTTGACATCGTGGGTTATTGACTGTGATGTGAATCACATGGATATAGATTACTCTGGTTACGTGGCTCCGAGTAACCGCGACATGGGAATATTCACATGTCTAGAGTATAAATAACTTACCTGGGTCCTTACCTAACAATCAAACAATAGAATGATTGATTGTTGTGAATCTTAATTGGACAGTTCATGATCCGGTCCATCAAAAATGTTTCCACGGTACTAAGGAACTTTTCCCGAAGTACTAAGTAACTTTTCCCATGTACTAAATTAGATCCGGCCCTTCACAATCACATGCCGTTCGGAAGTTCACACGCCTACCTTACTTCCTACTAAGGTTAGACTTAGTTAGTTTAGGGTTGGGGTTAGGTTAGGGTTTAGGGTTTAGGGTTTAGGGTTTAGGTTTAGGTTTAGCTATTCAATCCAATGTGTTGCTTGTAAGTAGATGTTTGTTACTTTATAGCAAGGAATACTTACGGTTAGGGTTTTTTTCTAATGCTTTACGCCTTAAGCGCTAGTATTCTTTTCATCGGTTGTAAGATTTGGATATTCTGCCAAATTCTGGATGTTCCCTCTCTTGTGAGATTGAACGTCTATGAAGTATTATCTCGTTATCACTTTCGATACTTATCTGCTCAGCAGCTTCAACTAAAGCAGAATGATAAGTTTCATTAACGTTTTGAGTTTCGGGAACAACACCACCTTTTTCAGCGATGTCTTCATCCAGTTTACGAAAGACTGTTTTCTTCCACACATTTGCAAGGTCGAAAAGATTAGTATTGCGTTTTCGCGATACTATCCAACGACTTCCGAGTAGTCCTATCTTCCTCAAATCCGGTACGAACTCAGTTTCTCCGTCCACGAGGATCTGTGTGAACAGCTCCGGGCGAACATCATCGAGGTCGTGAACGTAATTTGGATCTGGTTTGATAAGGGGTCTGGACGAGTCTGCACTATACAAACCTTTCTCGGCATGTTCATACCATGCCGACCAGTACTCGGTAACAGTTTTTCCAAGTTCAGCAGCTGAAAACCAATTCCATACCTGATCAAATCTGGTTTTAAGTACAAGAATGGATTCGTCGTGCTCTGCGACTCGTAAAGCGAATCGCTTTTCCCAACGTTCTTGTATATTCTTCTTACACCAAGATATGACTAGGTTTTCGGGATAACCGCGCATCAAATAGAGAGCGTTAAGGTCTCTAATTGCTCCGATGTAGATTTCCTTGGTACTACATAGCACGGCTAACCTGGATAACTCTCCAATGTAGACGCCACGTTTGACGTCCAAAGGATGATGTGATACCCATGGAACTCGTTCTCGGTTGTTTCCTGTCTTGACAAAAGGCTTCCAATGAAGTTTTCCAGACTCCTTGAATATGAAAGCATCGAGAAATTGACATCCCGACGAGGAAACAGCCCATTCGATAACACAACCATCGAACTTTATTGTTTCTTTAATAAGATTAAGTGCAAGTGCTTCGGACTCGGCGTAAACAATTGCGAAACAATCGTCGATGTACCTTCCATAGAAGGCCACGTTTGGGTGGTCTAAGATTTTTGACTTTATTTCAAAATGGGCTCCAAAGAGGTTAGCAAGGTCCGGAGAATCCGCGACGCCCATTGCGAGGCCATTTTTTTGTCTAAAATATCTAGACCCATGTTGTGTTATCAATTGCGTATTGCCAATCTCGATAGCACGTTTAAAGATGCCCAATTTAACCAAGTTATTCTCTAACGAATTTGGATTAATATGGGCTAATGCAGTGTTTTCTTCCGAAGCGTTGAGTAACCATTCCTCGTACATACTACAAACGATTTCGATGCACAAGTCCAACGGAATATTGGGATAGAAAGCAACTACATCTCCAGTGACAAAATACCATTGTCTTTTGGAGTCTATACGCAATTGGCTTAATCTCGTAAAGAGATCCTTCGTTCCGTGTATGATTGAAGGAGTCGATTTAATAATCGGCTTAAGCTCTTTTGATACAAACTTGGCTGCAGGATTAAATACTACAGAGTGACACGGAATTATGGGCCTAAATCCAGTAGGTTTCTTGTGGATTTTAGGTATACCATGAAATTGAGGATACTTGAACGATGATCCGTCTTCCGGTACATTCGATAGAAAGAATCGAGACAACCCAAGTTCAAATAGAAACAGATGTTCATCTTCGACAGTACGTGCGAGCGTTTGCATCTGAATCATTTTGCTCTTCATAACTTCTTGCGCAACTTCGAATTCTAACTCTTCGTAATTACGTTCATCTTCAAGAAGATTGAGCTCATTCCTTAATATCCAGTCGCGTTCAGACACCGCGAGGCCAAGATTCTTATCTGTCATCGTAATAACATAGTTGTTATCGATAAGAAACTTACGGATCTTGTCCCTTTTAGGAGAGAACGCGTGCTTTCGCATCTCCGTAAGGGCTTCTTCCGGGATACTTGCGATCGTGCGTTGCACGTACCGACGTCCCATCGAAAGGCCAAGTTCCATATATTGCGGTAATACAGGAGGTTTCTCTTTCTTTTTTGAGCTTACTCCATAATCTGGATCAAAAGGTTTATTCATGCCTTCCTTAAACAAAAAATAGATACGCCATCTTATTCTTCGTTGGAAATCATTCCATGCTTGCATGATCAGACTTTTAGAAGGTAGAGTGAAAAACATATAATTAAGTCCGAGAGAGAGATCGTTTGCTACATCAACAGGGACAGAAACACCAGGACTACAATGTACACTACTACGATACTGGCCAGCCAACAAGAATGATATTGGAGTATGTAAGTGTACGAAAGAAACTGCGTCTGTTTTAGTCATGGTGAGTATATCGTCAGGAATAGAGTTGGGGAAGGCGGGTCTCACCGACGTAAAAGGTACTACATTAGACCGCGCATCTAGGCTCTTGCCTTTCCCTTTCCCTTTGGATCGTTCTTGACGGGAGCTCTCCCCTTCCCTTTCTTCTTGTTGTCGACCTTGTTGGAAGCCTTGGTTTGAGGCTTGCGTTGCGAAGGCGTCGACGACGACTTGGGTTTCGAAGGGCCAGCTTTCTTGGCCTGAGGTTGAGGAGCCTTGGACGAATTCTGGCCAGACAAAGTCTGGGTAATTAGAGTAGTAATTAGTATCCAGAATTATGGGTGAAGGGTTACGAAAACTTGCCTTCTTGCCCACAGATCCAAGGTTGAGCTTCTTGAGACGTGCATTCAAGCCCTTATCAATAAGGGATTGAATCGACGGACCTGGTTTGGTCGCGTCGGCCATCTCGACATCGGCTGTTGCCGCAGTCGTCCGCTTTTTCTCAATCTTAATTGCCAAAGCGCGGTGGCGCATGTTGACAATTTGTTTGATGTGAGAAAAGATCGCCGGCAGTATGGTTTGCAGCGCACTGCATTCGGCTTTCTTTTGCGGAGACACTACCCACTCTGCTATACGTCGAACTCCCTTGTTATCTGTAGAGAAAACAGGGAGCTTGTAGCTGGATTTGCGATCATCGTAAGTTGCCTTAACGATGAGGGCAGCAGCTTCGTAGCAAGAGTTGAGTGCGCATTTATCATCCCAAAAAGTCAGCTCGTCCTTTTTCGCCTGAATGGCGCCGTCGTTAATTGCCTTTTGGAAGGCGTCACGAGCGGTAGAGAACGTAGTGGAGACTCGAAGAGCCTCCGCTGACCCGGCATCCGCGAATTCCTTCGTAAGTTGGAACTCGGGTGCCTTCACCTTAAGGCGATTGGGCGTGTTGCCTGCGCTAACGGCAGATTCAAGGCGCTCGAGGCTAGCCTTGACTGTTTCCCTCTTATCGCACCACGATGCGAGGTTGAGGAGAAACTCCCTAAGGGCAGCACGATAGTCAAAAAAGACGCAGTCTATGACTTGGTCAACGGAGCGGCACTCAGCTATTTTTTTGATGACCACAGTGGCCAGCTCGTCGATCAGAGCGTTATGGCGGCCTGCTTCATCGTTGACGCCGAAAACGGTGTTGTTGACGACGGCCTGGGTGAGTGCGTCCAGGGTGGGGGACATGGCACGAGAGAAAGCAGCAGAGTATTGAGATGACATAGTGGCTGATGGATAATAGCAAAGTCGTTGGGTTTAGGGGGGGAGCGAGCACCGAGCGAAGCGAGGTGCGAGCGACTAGTTTAAACTGGGAGTTAAATGGAAAGTAGCCAGAGGGCTGTTGGGGGATCCCAACAACCAGCCCTTTCGTCTTTATAGACTCTTCAGTGGCTATTCTTAGAAGGAATGTTCTAGACATCCGATGACAGCGCGTGAAGTGATGCTGCGCAGCTGTCATGTATCTTACCGACTATCACAAATCTGTCAATGTTTATTGTCAAGTTAGACAGGTCTCTGATGAACAGAGTGTCACGGGTCGATGTGGCACATGGTAACCTGTCAAAAGTGGATCCAACACTTTTGTTCTTTGACATCGTGGGTTATTGACTGTGATGTGAATCACATGGATATAGATTACTCTGGTTACGTGGCTCCGAGTAACCGCGACATGGGAATATTCACATGTCTAGAGTATAAATAACTTACCTGGGTCCTTACCTAACAATCAAACAATAGAATGATTGATTGTTGTGAATCTTAATTGGACAGTTCATGATCCGGTCCATCAAAAATGTTTCCACGGTATTAAGGAACTTTTCCCGAAGTACTAAGTAACTTTTCCCATGTACTAAATTAGATCCGGCCCTTCACAATCACATGCCGTTCGGAAGTTCACACGCCTACCTTACTTCCTACTAAGGTTAGACTTAGTTAGTTTAGGGTTGGGGTTAGGTTAGGGTTTAGGGTTTAGGGTTTAGGGTTTAGGTTTAGGTTTAGGGTTAGGGTTTTAGGGTTTAGGGTTTAGGGTTTAGGGTTTAGGGTTTAGGGTTTAGGGTTTAGGGTTTAGGGTTTAGGGTTTAGGGTTTAGGGTTTAGGGTTTAGGG